>NW_027616793.1:50000-117500 GCF_964187855.1 Myxine glutinosa
CGAATCAAAATTGCTGTGAAAGCTTCAGCATTACTTTTGTTTTTTATGGAGCAGTGTTATAAGCTCAAATCAGCAAAGCTGAATGTTGTCTGTAATCCAATAAGTCAATGATATTTTCATTGCCTTTATCTCCTCCCATCAATCCCACTTTGCTGAAAGTTCACTCTTGCCCTTTGTAGAAAGCCATTCTGAAATCTGTGTTTCCAATGTGTTGCATTATTCTCTTAAAGCAATGCTCTCTATTCACTATATGTGATTATTGGATAGTCCTTGTGTGGCTAGCTGCACCATATTGAAAATTCAATGTAACTATTTATAAAGAAAACCAATAAAATGCTTTTCTATAGTTGCTACATCATTGGCACAGTGATGCAAAACAACATTCAAAAGCAATTAGATTAATGAACAGAAATAAAAAATTTAATTGATATATGTGGGAAAATTACATTCCCAGACCAGGAATTGAACCCATGTCCCCTGGAAAACCGTACCAGTGTTCTGCCATCTGAGCTAGCCAGGCGACACTGACCGAGCATGGAATTTTCCCACACACATGATTGCCACTCTCTTTAACATCAATGCTTCCGGGTCATTCACTGCCAACCATAGGAGAACCAATGGCCTAAACACGAGGGGGTCTTTCTCCAATGGGGGGACTGTCCAGTTTTCCAGAGGACCTGGGTTCTATTCCTGGTCTGGGCATGTAATTTTCCCACATACGTATATATATTTTTTATACAGGATCGAGGCTCGTGAAAGAGCTAACATTTATCACACACAAAATCAAACAGACACAAAATATATAATTAGGGGAGCGGTAGACAAGATGGGGAGAGAAGGGGAATCACATAAACACAACATTTGAGAGCAGGGACATCGGGAGATCTGTGGGAGGGAGAGGGCTTGGGGGGAGGAGGCATGCAAAGGGGGGGGGGGGGGGAGAAGTATAAAACACAAGGACACTGCAAGGACCTCAAGAAAAGAAGTCGGCATTTCAAAAAAGTAGATCTGGGGTGAAATTAGCAGGGGTAGAAAAGATCAAGGTTTTGGATGGGGGAAGACAAGAGATGGCGGTGAACAGCTGTTTTAAAGACTTGGATGGAGCAGTGGGATTGAAGAGAGTGAGGGAGTTTGTTCCAGAGGCGGGAGAAAAGAGGAATGAAGGTCAGCAGAGAGTCTTGATTTTGGCAATTTAACCATAAGAGGGTTGCAGGCAGATCTCGTGCGACATGTAGGAATATTTGGGGGACAGAGCCCAGAGAGAGCTGGGGGAGCAAGGCCAGAGAGGAGTCGGGAGAAGACAGAAAGACCACCAACCTGCCTGCGGTGAGTAAGTGAAAGGCCCTCGGAGTTAGCTTCATCGCAGGAGATTCCAATGATTCTGAAAGCTTTGGTTTCAACAGCGTGAAGCCGAGCTAGGTGTGAGGCAGGAGCACCGGCCCAGAGGGGAGAACAGTAATAATAATAATAATAATTCATTTATTTTGTATAGCGCTTTTCCAGAAGCCCAAAGGCGCTTTGACAGAGTGGCAAACATAATGCATAACAATACATGAAAACAACAATTGCAAAAAGACAAGAATCAATAGGGAAATATTTAAAGCAAAAGGAGGGAGAAGGAGAAGAGATAGTCAGGGGTTAAATGCTGTGGGTTGAATGTTGAATGCAGTGTTGAACAGGTGGGTCTTTAGTGATGTTTTGAATGTGGTGAGTGAGGAGGAGTCTCTGATGGTGTGAGGTAGTGAGTTCCAGAGGGTGGGAGCAGCGATGGAGAAGGCCCTGTCCCCCCAGGATCTGAATTTGGTCCGGATGGAGGGGGTCAGGAGGTTGGTACCAGCAGAGTGGAGGTTGCGGGTGGGAGTGTGTCTGGAGAGGAGGTCAGCCAGGTAGGATGGGGCCAGGTTATGGAGGGCTTTGTATGTCAAGAGGAGGATTTTGTACTGGATTCTCTGGGGGATGGGGAGCCAGTGAAGCTTGTAAAGGACGGGGGTGATGTGGTCACGGGTCCGGGAATGGGTGAGTAGACGGGCAGCGGAGTTCTGAATGTATTGGAGTTTATTGGTGATTTTTGAGGGTGAACCATAGAGGAGGCTATTGCAGTAGTCCAGACGGGAGGTGATGAAGGCGTGGATGAGGGTTTCTGCAGCCGTGGAGGAGAGGGATGAGCGGAGACGGGCAATGTTTTTCAGGTGAAAGAAGGCTGACTTTGTGATCTGTTTAGTGTATTTGTCGAAGGAAAGGGTTTGGTCAAAGATGACGCCAAGATTCCGGATGTGAGGGGAGGTGGATACTGGGATACCGTCGATGTTGAGGGCAAAGTTATGGGTGGATTTTGTGAGCGTTTTTGGGCCAATGATGATTATTTCAGATTTATCACAGTTAAGCTTGAGGAAGTTGATTTGAAGCCAGGATTTTATTTCAGTGATGCAGTTTGTCAGGATAGAGTGGGTGTCGGTGGAGACGGACTTGGTGGAGATGAAAAGCTGGATGTCATCGGCGAAGCAGTGGAATTGGAGACCATGACGGCGGATTAAGTGACTGAGCGGGGACAGGTAAAGGATGAAGAGGAGGGGGCCAAGAACTGAACCTTGGGGGACACCTTGGGGGAGGGGAGCAGTGGGGGATTTGCAGTTATTGATGGAGATGAACTGGCATCTGTCAGAGAGGTATGATTTAATCCAAGAGAGGGCAGTGCCGGTAACGTTAAAGGTGGATTCAAGTCGGGTGAGGAGGATAGTGTGATCGATGGTGTCAAAGGCAGCGCTGAGGTCGAGGAGGACGAGAATGTTGAGGTTGCCAGCGTCAGAGGAGAGGAGAAGGTCGTTGGTGATTTTGAGGAGAGCAGTTTCAGTACTGTGGTTGGACCGGAATCCGGATTGGAATGTTTCATACAGGTTATTGGCAGAGAGATGATGTTTGAGTTGAGTGGCTACAGCGCGTTCCAAAACTTTTGACAGAAAGGGTAGGTTGGAGATGGGTCTGAAGTTGTTTAGGGTGTCAGGGTTTAGACCAGGTTTTTTTTAGAATGGGGGTAACAGCAGCAATTTTGAGGGAAGGTGGGACGATGCCTGTAGACAGGGAGGAGTTTATTGTTGCAATGATAAGTGGAGAGAGAGCAGGGAGGGAGGCTTTGACAAAGCTGGAGGGGATGGGGTCAAGAGTGCAGGTGGCAGTTTTCATTCCTATGAGGAGTTCAGAGAGGTCAGTAGGGGAGATTGGGGAGAACCGAGACAGGGGATGGCAGGACAAGGGGGGGCAGGTGGTTGGAGGGGGAGCGGGTGCGGCGGTGGTCAAGCTGTTGTAGATGTTGTCAATTTTGCGTTGGAAGAAAGAGAGGAAGGAGATGCAGTTGTCTACTGTGAATGACTGGGTGGTGGTGTTCAGGGGGCGGAGGAGTTTGTTTATTGTCGAGAAGAGTGCTTTTGGGTTTCCGGAGCCAGAGTGGATAATTTGAGAGTAGTAGGCAGAGCAGGCGCGGGAGAGGGCATCTTTGTAGTGTTGTAGGTGGTCCTTGTAGGCTTGGGAGTGAACTGTGAGACCCGTTTTATTGCGGAGTCTTTCAAGTTGGCGAGCACGAGTTTTCATCAGGTGGAGTTCAGGGGTAAACCAGGGAGCAGAATGGGTGAAAGAAACTGTTTTGGTTTTTACAGGTGCAAGCTGGTCAAGGCAGGAGGAGAGAGTGTGGTTGTAGTAGTCAGTGAGGTCGGAAGGGGTGTGGAGGTCAATGAAGGGAGAAGTGGACATTTTTTCAGAGAGGGTGGATGAGAATGAGGTAGGTGAAAGAGCGTTTAGCTTACGGAAGTTGATTGTGCGATAATGCCTTGGTGTTGGGGCGGGGATGTTGATGGTCAGAGTGATGGCTAAGTGGTCAGAGAGGGTGAGGTCGGAGCCATAGAGATGGTGCAAATTTAATCCAGTGGAGCAGACAAGATCCAAAATGTGACCACGGATATGGGTAGGAAAGTCGACATGTTGAGTGAGGTTAAAGCAGGTGAGTAAATCAGTGAAGTCAGTGGTTATTGTGGAGTCAGTGGAGTCCATGTGGATATTGAAATCACCAAGGAGGAGGATTGAGGGGGAGAGGGAACATAGCTGGGTCAGAAAGTAGGAGAAGTCAGACAGGAATGATGGGTGTGGTTTGGGAGGGCGGTAGACGACAGCCATGACTGACTGCGTGCGACCAGAGAGTTTTAAAGCCAGGTGTTCAAATGATGGAGCAGATGAGATGGAGATGAGGTTGGTCTTGATGTCTTGACGGTGGATAACGGCAATTCCACCACCTCGGCCCTCCGAGCGTGGTTTATTGACGTAGGAATATCCATTGGGTGTGGTGAGGTTAAGTGTGTAGTAGTCCAGAGGTTGTTGCCAGGTTTCGGTGAGACAGAGAAAGTCCAGTTTGTTTTCCAGGATGTATTCGTTCAGGATGAGGCATTTGTTGTTGAGGGACCGGGTGTTGAACAGGGTGAGCTTGATGTTGTTTTGAACAGCAGGGATGAATTCAGGTGATTTAGCCAGGGTTCGTAGGCAGGAGGTGCGATCGTGTGTGTTGCTGTGACCAGGTGGTATTGTGACCAGGTTGCTGGACCAGGACCAGGTATTCCATTGAGCTGCGGATGAAAGCCTTGTATGTGGTGAGGAGCTCAGGTGTGCCAAGGAAGGACTTCGCATGGCGGAGGATGCCCAGTCGGCGACTGGCTTTGGAGGCCAGATTTGAAATGTGGTTTTCCCAGGAAAGATCATGGCAGATAGTGAGACCCAAAAGCTTGAGTGACAGAACTTCTTGGAGAGGATTGTTCAGAAAGTGGATGGGAGGGTTGTCCAGTCGGTCTTTTCGGAGAGACATCGTAAGAGTGTGAGATTTGTCAGGATTGAAAGACATGTTCCATTTGTTTGACCAGTGTGATTTTGTCCAGGTCTGCAGAGAATGAGGAAGCTGCAGACTGCCGATCTGAGGGATGAGGAATGGAGCGGCAGAGAGTGGAGTCATCAGCAAAGAGATAGAGAGGATTTTCAAGAGAGTCAGAGATCATTGATGAAGACCAGAAAAAGCACAAGGCCCAGAACACTGCCTTGGGGAACTCCAGCCTGAACAGGAAGGGGAGATGAGAGAAACCCATTCAGGGCCACACGTTGACTACGACTAGAGAGGAAGTCCGCAAGCCATGCGTGGAGATTTCCATGGCAACCACAGGAGGAGAGTTTGGTGAGCAGAGCGGGGTGCCAGACCGTATCGAAGGCACGTGATATGTCAAGGGAGCCAGCTCTAATTTCCTGTTTGGCATTGAGGACCTCCATCCATTGTTGAGACAGCAGAAGCAGCATGTCCAGAGTAGAGTGACTTGGTCTGAAACCAAATTGATGATCAGATATCAAGCCATTGGAGAAGAGGAAAGATTTGATATCCGAAGCAATGATGGATTCCATGACTTTGCTGATAACAGGGAGAAGGCTGATTGGTCTGTAGTTGCAGGGATCTGTTTTTGCACCTTTTTGTGTAAAGCGGTGATGTTGGCTGATTTCCTAGCTGATGGCAGATGACCTTGAGCAAAAGAAAGGGTGAAGAGAACGGAGAGAGGGAGTGAAAGAGCGGCAGAGCAGGATTTTAGGACCCGTGGGCTGATGTCGTCAGGTCCAGTTACAGAATCAGAGTCGAGGTTTGAAAGAAACTTTTCCACCTTGTCAGGAGGAAAGGACACAGAGTCCAGGAGCAGCTGGGTATGACTGGGTACGGTGGGTACAGAGAGGGATGGGTTTGGGACACAAGATTTAAAGGCAAACACAGAGTTGAGGCATTCAGCTTTTTCACGTGCGGAGTCAGCTGTGTAGCCGTTTGAGGTAAGGGAGGGGATGGAGGGGGAACAAACACCAGACACAGATTTGACCAGACACCACCAGGATTTGGATGAGGGAGACAGGTTTGAGAGTTCGGTCTTGAGAGTGGAGAGATGTTGTTTCCTGGCTCTCCTGAGGGTGGACACACACTTGTTTCGGACTTTGTGAAAGGAAATGAGATTTCCTTCCGTTGGATTTGTATTTGGACATACGTATATCAATTTATCATTCAAAAGGAAACTATGAAGCATCTGAAAATGCAAAGCCCGTCCTTGTCTGCTTTGTATCAGACGTCTTCTACCTCTTCCATATGCAAAACATGATGAAAACAGATTTCAAATATACAAAATGAAAATTGACGATTTGATGCAGCCTTGACCTTTGACTTTTTTATCTAAAAAAAAAAAAAACAATCGTATTTTAGATTTTGATTGGTGAACCAATTCAGTGACCAAATGTACAACTTCTTAAAATTTCAGGTCAATTGCATGAAAATTGACGATTTTATGTGGCACTGACCTTTGACATTTTGACAAAATTATTCATTTGGCTTCTCCATATTCTTATAAAAAGTTATGTTGAACAATTGATGTAAAGCTGAAATGGTAAATTGACATTTCAGGTAAATTGGATGAAAATTGATATTTTTAGATGTCACTGACCTTTGCCCTTTTGCCCTTTTTACCAAATTATTAATTTGTCTTCTTCATATTCTCATAATAAAGCTTTGTTGCGAATTTGATGACAAAGCGCGAAGCACACTCCTGCTAAGCTATAATTTTCCGTAATAAAGTCATGTTTTTATTTTTCTCCCTGATAAAGTACAAACCCTTGTTGATACGATGAGCCGGATAAATTATTGGAGGATTACCCCCCATTTTTTTTTATGTAAAACTTCATCAAGTGGCGTGCTATGAAAGATAGGCAGTATGTAATGAGGCCCAAATGCATGTCTCAAAATGTGAATTAAATTCACAAAAGCCTTGAGTTCACCTTGTTACATCTCTTTTTTTTTCAGAATGAAGCTACTAGTGGGGGGGCCAATGTAGCAGATTGAAATGCCCGGTGAAATTGCTTGTTAATTTTTGGACACTGGTTGGGCTGTCTTTAGGGATGATATAAGTTCTAGAAAAAATATGTCTCCAATTGTTTCAAGTTCTTTATGGCGGCCATTTTGGATTTTCAAAATGGCGGATGTCGAAAACGTAAAATTCCATTATCTTGGCTTCTAAATGACCTAGAGTTTCGATTCTGGTGTCCAGTTGTACATTTTTGGGGATAGAGAATTGAATGAAACCTTCTTTAATAACCTACAAGGGATAAAAATAGGTTTTTATGGCACAGCCGAACCAGTGTCCAAAATCTAACTTAATGCACATCTATCTTAATTGTTATTTGTTATTTGTATGTTCCAGATTCGTGACCCTGAGCTATGATGGAGCCAAAAAGCAAGAAAACCAAGAAAGAAACTGATTTCACACTTTGCATTCAGTGCCAGGATCCCCAAGGTGCACTAGTGACTGAGCCAGCACTGGGCTCATATGCAAAGTTTCTCCAGTTCATCCAGGAGAGGGCACGATATGGTGATGCCGACTTCAAACAGATCAGCGAACGATTAAGCTGTTTCACTGCCACTGACTTGAGGAACAATAAAGCAAAGTGGCACCGGGCATGTTATGGATCTACATGCAACACTGCTCACCTGGAGCGTGCTAGAGTTCGCCACCAGAAAGCCTGCGAACATGGCGACACCCAGCATCTTCATAAGAGGTGTGGACGTCCTTCTTCTGCACCTGCCGCTGCAAGTACCTCAGGTTCTACGCAAGACGAGACTCTTCGCTTCACACGTTCATCATCAACTCCATTCAACAGAGACCTTTGTTTCTTCTGTCAAGAGGTCACTAAGGAAAGTGTACATGTTGTATGCACGTTCAACGCAGGTAAACAGCTGAAGAAAGCTGTTGAAGAAGGCAGCAACCACAAGTGGATAATGCTGATATACACATTCATCCGTGCCACCCGTGATGGACAATTTGAGCTTCACCTGTCTTCACTGGATGAGATGTGCATATACTTCTTTGCACATGACAAACAGAAATATGCCAGGCTGACTCCCCGGTACCTTGCAGAGATGAAGGCCCTGAAGATGACAGATCCAGGGATCTACCAAGAGTTCATGGATGGGAACTTCAGTGTCCATAAGAATGAAATCCCCTTCTGTGCTGTAGGTGTGGACCATGCACTGGAGCACATCAACAGGATCATGAAGGTGACAGGGGGTATTGTGGGCATTACCCAGAATGCCAGTGCCCGCGAAAGGTTCTTTCTGACAGCACCAGAGCTGAGTAGGCTTGCTGAAGAAGCCCGTCAGATGGCTGGCTCACAATCAGCTACACGCAAGGAGCACCACGACCTATCAACCACAGTCTGGGCTCGGCAGGAAGACAGCATTCGTCGACTGAAGAATGTGATCAGAGAGTCCATGAATCCCATGACGCATGAGGGTGAAGACCTGATGACTATCATCACCAAGGTGGTGATGCCAGCTGAAGTACAGAAGGATGTCTGCAACCAAGATGAGATTGGTCAGAAAGCGTATAACACGTTTGTTGCAGAGCGCATCAACACAAATGAAATCAACCTTTGGGCCAGAATGGGAAAGGTCAAACTGAAGATGTGGAAGAGTGCCAGGAAAGCTGTGAAGCACAAACTGGCAGACAAGGTTGTAGAGCTGAAAGACGACAGGTCACTGTTTGCGCGCATGCTGATCGTGGCCCGCTCACGACCAGAGATCAACTTGAAGGATGCCATAGGTCAATATGAATTCACCGCGCTTCCACGAACCCTCTTTGCAATGGCTGGGACACTACTACCATGCACAGACAAAAGCAAGCTCATGGGCATCCTAGAAGATCTACCCAAGAAGTCAACTGGCACTGGTCAGCAGCCAGACGACGACAATCCTGAACATACTCCACCCCCTCCCAAGAAGGTGACTGTCATAGACGGCATGGCATTAGTGCAAGCAATGGGTAAGCCACAATGGGTCAAAACATGTGCCCAGTGGGCTGGCCATTTCAATGCAACACTGGACTGCAAGACCAACGGGTATGATGAAGTCCACCTCGTGTTTGACCGATATGATCTGCCAAATTCACTGAAAGAGGCCACACGGGAGAGGCGCCAAGGTGGCAAGCCGCCCACTGCTTACCACGTTCAAGACAGCACCCCGATTGGGAAACTGACAGCAAAACAGTTCCTGTCACACACCAACACCAAAGATGAGCTAACTGTCTATCTGGCAAAGAAAGCTCTGTGTCACTTTGAGGGGACTACCAAGGTCTTCATCGTCACTTCAAGGCAGGATGTCTTCTCCAACTGCATGGATGTACAGCATCTCCGTAGCTCCCAGGAGGAGGCCGATACGAGGATCTTTCTTCACAGTCTAGATGCCGTCCGAAGAGGTGCAACACAGCTGTACATTCAGTCACCTGATACTGATGTATTCATCCTAGCACTCCACCGGTACCATGAACTATGCAAAGACACATACTTCATCACGGGTGTGGGGAACAAGAAGAGGCAAATCTCACTGGAACCAATAGTACATGAACTTGGTGTCAGGAAGGCTGCAGCCCTACCAGGATTCCATGCATTCACGGGAGCAGACCAGACTGGTCGGTTTGCCGGCAAGGGAAAGCTCACATGTTGGCAAGCCCTCAATAGGTGCTCTGTTGAGGTGGTATCTGCGTTTCATGACCTTGGGGCCTCTGAGGAGCTGAGAGCTGACACAGAAAGTGACATTGAGGCATTTGTATGCCAGCTGTATGAGCCTCGTACTACAGTTGTGGATGTGGGCAAGCTGAGGTGGAGACTGTTTACCAAGAAACAGCTAGAGGCACAGAAGCTGCCACCAACACGGGGAGCTTTACATGAAGCCATTGCTCGTGCACATTTCCAGGCCATGGTGTGGCATCAGGCTGATGTACCGGACCCCCAGCTTCCACAACCAACAGAACATGGATGGAGAGCAGAAGGAGATCAGCTGGTGCCCATCACAACCAAGGACCCTCCAGCCCCAGCTGCCATCACACATCTAATCAAATGTAACTGCAAGAAGACCCAATGCATGTCTCACTGCTCATGCAGGTCTCAGCATCTCAACTGTTCTGAGATGTGTATGTGTGGGGCAGATGAAGAGGTGTGTGGTAACACGGGTCAGGAGCGCCCCATGGGAATCGATAACACTGATGATGAGGAGGATGGAGATCCTTCAATGTAACAATGAACACTGCCAACTAAAAATATTGCACAAAGACATTATAAGTGTACATTTGAACACTAAAGTCCAGCCTTTATGTGATTTAGAAGTGAAAATGATGGAAAAATATATATATATGTGTTGGCATAAGTGCGTGAAAATCCAAGATGGCTGCCATAAGAACCCTTTTGATCATATGTAGGTGTATAAATGTGTGTTTATTGGATTAAGTATCCGCAAATATGTACATTTGGACACCAAAATTAACACTCTAGGTCATTTAGAAGCCAAGATAATGACAATTTCGGTTTTCAACAAACGCCATTTTGATAATCCAAAATGGCCGCTATAAAGAACTTGAAAAAAATGGAGACATATTTTTTCTACAACTTCTATCATCCCTAAAGACAACCCAACCAGTGTCCACAAATTAACATTTGAATTCAACGGGAAAACATTGGCCCCCCCACTATACAGTACAAGGGTAATGTAATGCTCTGGGAAGAGATGGTCTAACAATAATGTGAAAGATGTGCACACGATTGACCCAACGCTATGACCAGCCAACCACATTTTTCATTAACCGATCGAGTCTTAAATTCCTATTCTGACAGTCTCTGCGGAACAGAATAACTTGCAAATCCCCCCCAGTCCACGGAAAGTAAACATGCATTGATCACACAGTAAACGCTTGCTGTAGTGGTCGACCTGACAAGCCAATCAGATGTAAGAGATTTTGGTGAAATATGACATGGCTTTACTTATATCTCATTAATTGTTGATGTAAATTTTCTCAGCATTAGTGTCACTCTACTCTACCAAGATCCCTACAGTTGTGTTGCTTTGGGGTTACTGCAACTGAGATTATTGTCTCACGTAATGGTATTGGCAAGTTGCCTGAATGCCAATCTCGTAATTGATCCTTTGCCTGGGAGGAATGTTATTTATTGGATAGAGCTGCAGGTTCATACATCCTTGCGGATATGTCACTCAAAACAAATCCGTCATTAGATTCCAGAGATTGCTATAAATGCAAACGACGTGCAATTTATTATATTCTTGAACAATAAATAAATGCATTGTTTAGGGGATGTCATTCTTGACATGTTTCTTTATCTTTTCATGTTCATTTTATCAGAAACTTAGTGATTCTTCTCAAGGTAGCTGTAATTCGTTGTCATCCCACCATAGAGAAAGTGCCGCAGAGGATTAAAGCCTACAAAAGGTACATACAATCATATTATGTCCATAGCAGCAGCATGAATCAAGAGATGGCTCTTAAGACTAAAATGCCGCAAGGCAAGCCGAATATTCCATGCATCAGTTTGACCTGTGTGCAAAACCCTGGACAGGCCACGTGGAACTGGAAGTGTTAATAATACAAATAATCAAGTTTGATAACTGAAAAACTCTAAGAGTAATGGAAGTATCGCAGCGTGTGTTCCTCATGTGACAGGTGACAGTTGCTACAGAATTTGGTAATGGCCTTGCTGTAAATACAGCTGCAAATTGTTACCTCAAGAACAGCAAGTTGCTCATTTTTTTTTTTTTTTTTTGATACAAGATCGAGGCTCGTGTAAGAGCTAACATTAGACAAAAAAAAACAAAAAAAACGGACACATAAGACATAATAAAGGGAGCAGGAGACAAGATGGAGAGAGAGGGGAAGCACACAAGTTCAACATTTGAGAGCAGGGACATCGGGAGATCTGTGGGAGGGAGAGGGCTTGGGGGGAGGAGGCGTGGGAAGGGAGGTGTGGGGTGGGAGAGGTAAAAAAAACATATGTACACAGCTAGGATTTCCAGGAAAGAAGTCGGTATTTCAGAAAAGTGGATCTGGGGTGAATTAACAGGGGTATAAAAGATCAAGGTATTGGATGGACGAAGATAAGAGATGTTGGTGAACAGCTGTTTTAATGACCTGGAGGGAGGAGTGGAATTGAAGAGAGTGAGGGAGTTTGTTTCAGAGGCGGGAGAAAAGAGGAATGAAAGAGTGAAGATGGGCAGAGAGTCTTTATTTTGGCAGATTCACCAGAAGAGGGTTGCTGGCAGATCTTGTGCGACATGTCCTTTGCAAATAATTAAAAGGTATTCTGGTAGACAAGGCACAAAAATGAAAAATGCATTGAAAGCGGCAAGTCGTGTTCATTTATGGTAACATACTGTTGCGTGACTCCCCCTTGGTTAATACCGGGTAAAACACAGATAGCCAATAGCGAGCTTTTAAACTCAGAAGGCGATGCTCAAATGCGGATTTATATATATATTGTTACGGACGCGGTTTAGATGTTATTTTGACCGAGCGGTTGGTATGACCGCGACCGAACAGTTATTCCCCGACTAGACCCCGATTCCACCCAGACGTTGACCAAATCGCGCAATGCTAAATCAATGATGGAAAGGACACAACGACTGGGATAGATGAAACGACGCAAGGGGTACAGTTCTCAAGACCTCCGGAGGAGGGTATAATTACAGTGGTGGAGAAAAGGGGGTAGATTACACGGCAGAGTGAGGTAAAAGACACAGAAGAGATGGGCACTTAATTACCGTCTTATCTTATCCCAGACAGACCACAGACAAACGGAACAAGGCTGACTTACACAGGGATTGATGGCAGGAAGGGACAGGTAGTCGATAGCACAAGGTGCACCTTTGGCTCGGGGACAGGATAAAGCACGGTCCAGTCCAGAGATGCGGGGAGGCCTCACAGCGCTCGGAGGGTATGTCTTGCTTGCTCCAAGCTCAGCGCGCATCTGACGTCACCTCCCTCTTCCTGCGCATGCTCAGCGGGGAGTGACACGCCCTCGGCTGGTTGGCTCCGCCCCCCTGGGGCCGGTCCGCCGCTTCCATTGGGTGCGGGGGTTACTGGGCTCCGCCCTTGACGAGGAGCTGACAGGGAGCCCCTATTTGGTAACCCCGTCGAGCACATGTTCGATGGCGGCTCGTTGGGAAGGCCTCATGCCCTCCCAACACCCCCTACCAACCAAGCCGGAGTGAGGACGCGCACTCCCTGTGCACGCCGCCGCCGTTGCTGTTGTTGTTGTTGCTGAACCGTGAGGAAGAGCTGCGGGGAGGTATTGGGAGGTCCTAAACTTCCTAACGGTGCCATACAATCACATTCTGCTGCAACGGAGGGTCAGAATTAATGGAAACGAGTCCTTAACTGACATAGACTAAGAATAACTAGCAAGATGTCCTATAGTTGTCTTACATGAGATGCGGTGAACCTGGGCACGACATTTAATGGGGGAAATAGGGGGAGGTCGGGTCTACAGAGTGTTGTTTACAGAAAATGGGACTAGGGAATGGGGGATTGGGGATAGTTGGGAAGTATTGAGGAAATAGGGGAATATTTACAAGCGGATATGGGTGGATGCAAATCCCATATCCGCAACATTGCACCCTTCTCTACCTCGGGGCGTCCCGACCCGATAAATTTTTACCTACTTTAGTGTGGCACTCAGATGTAGTTCCCTCTACTATTAACTCAACCCTGAGTGCGACAGTTTTACAGATGTTCACAAATGAGTAAATATGTCCCCCTGCGACATTGCACCCTTCTCCTAACAGAAACACACCCACAGGATAACCGAATCGCGGAAAGCATCCTCAAACTAAACATACAGCCGGTAGGGAGCCTTATTTATACAACACTGATATTTACACTACGATCCGGGACCTGTTCTTTGAGGAACACATGCAGATGTTATGCATAGGGAGAGCACGCATGCCAGCATCGATACACCAACCCACGAGTGCCCTGTGGCCCTACGGCCTTTAATAATGTGCAGAGCACCCCGTCCAAGCACCAAAAGCACCACCCCATACGCACAGTCAGCACCATCCAGTGCACCAATAAAGTGTTCAATAACCATGCACAATCAAGTGTCCATGGTCACCGGTGGTGTCGCAGCCGGCCGATGTTCTGCCGCTGGTCTTGCCTTCTTGGAGTGCACTTGGCCTTCTGGCTTCTTTAGAAATAAAGAAAGGCACCAACCGCGTCCATTTCTGAATTGTGGCCGTCAGGGGGGCCAACTAAAAGTGGTTCACCTGTATGGCATAGGTGCCACGTTGTCCCAGAGGTACATCCACGGGTGGTGCTTGACCGCAAAAGAACTGTGGTCCATTTTGGGCGGCCACAAAAATTGCGGTCCATATGGTGTATCAATCCAGGCAGCAAGCAGCGGAAGTACAGGCCCACAACTGCGGAGCCAGCACCTCTCTCTCCTCTCTCTCTGCCCCGAAGCCAGATCCTCGGAGGTGGGAGACAAAATAAGACAAGTGAGTAAGGTGGTAAGGGCGCAAAAGTGCACGCAATTCAAGGTAATGCACACTGGGGGCACATGAGAACCAGGTGAGACAGGTACGTTCCTACCGTACGCCCCCCCCCCCCCCACCAGGTAACCTACATTTCCCCTCCCTTACCCCTTACTGTATCCACAAAACACAACACTACCCATAAACATCTACTTTACACATCAACAAACGTCCCTACTGTCTTCCCCGTTCCTCCCATAAACCAAATTCGTCTTCTCTCCCTCCTAACCAATCAAATTTTCCATTTCCAACTCTCATCAAAATCTGCCATCTCCAACTCATCATCAGTCCCTCCTAAGGAGGGAGAGATGGAATCACCCCAATGTCTTATCCACGTCGTGATGCGTCTCACAAATCCAAACAGCAATTCTCATTTCCTGCAACACAGAACAAAGGAACACAGGTGTGGAGTCATCATCACCACCTCACGTAAGTGGCTGCGTATGGTGCGACAGGTTCATCAATCCTAACTATTTCCTAAATGACTTTAACAACATTACATTACCTGGGGTCTTTCTCCTGCCAAACCATTGGCCCACTTACACTATGGGTTCTAAAAACCAATTCCCATTGACCAAACTGTGGTGCTTCTCAATTTGGGGTCTCACTCCCCCGATTCAACACTCGGTGCCCCCGCACAATTTCGGTGGCTGGGTCGTGTGACGCTCCCAGCTGGTCCGCCCACCTGCACACCTCCACCACTGTTGTTGCCTACCGAGCTCACCTGATCCTCACCCTAACCTAACTAACTGGGGAAGGCCCTCTCGCACTCTCACCCCCTCAGTGCCCTCTCTGGCACGGGCTGCCCGATCCACACCCGGGATCCTCAGGCACCCACTGACACGAACGGCTCCCAGAGCCCACCTGCGGCCTCACCTGGCCGACATCTAACAGTGGCGGAGTGCCCAACCATTCACACTCATACGAACAGGCCACACGACCAGCCAATTTCACCACACCAATGCACCCATCCATAATACCATTCTGCAACCGCACCACAAATGCCAATATCCAACCACAATTTACCTATACCTTCTAACTATTCTTTAAACTACCCTCCCCGGGTACTCGTGAAAAGGGGGTCCACTCTTCCCCCATCCATACCTTCGCACCATGCACACCACTCCGTACCACTTACTCCAACTCTCTCCACACCACTCATTCTCTGCTCCATATATTCCACACACCTGTACTTGCACACCTGTGCTCTCATACTTGGTGCCGCCTGCACCCTTCTCTCCCCCAAGCGCATTCGCGCTGATCCACAACACTCACTACTCACCATGACACTCATCCGCAATGCTCTCTCATTCATCACTTGTACACTCACACACACCTCGGAGCATTGCCTCACCGATGCCTCATTTGAAGCTGCTCACCAGCACTTCCATTCATACTGCATCGTCTGCTCTGTCTACTCCCTTCTAAAACTCGCGCTCCTCCGTCTTCCCTTACACTCAGCGTTCCCACGTCATTCTCAAACACTAAGCTACTACGTCCCCACTACAGGTATCCTTGTCACTAACTAACCTTAACGTTACCTAATGTCATCTTCGCTAGATCCCTACACACAATATCCTAACCCACCCGGGCTAGTTTTCACTGCCATACACCCCATAATCTATAGCGCATTTGCCCCACTTTTGTGAGGGATGACAGAGTTGCCATCCCACCACATCGGGCATCTCCCACTACCAATTTTGCACATCAAATTTCAACAAATCAAAAATTTGTCAATCACTACCCATCATCTGCCAATCATTACTGCCAACCCTTTGCCAATCATCAAATTTTGTTTTTCTAATTTCGGGGCCAAAACACTATCCTCATCACCCGTCTACTTATTAGATCCTCTCGGTGCGCCAATTCACGTCTACAGCCCGGCTTCGTACAGCCGAGCAATGAACGCGGGTTCTTTGGTGCCGGCGGCTGGATGCGTCCGGCACTCGGTGCAGGGACGGGGGCTTACCCGTGCCGAGATCTCACGCACCACCTCGGCGCGGAGCCATCCAATTGCCCGATCTCAACCTGCCGGAACGTCTCAATAAAAAGTGGTCGCCATGACGACCCTTCCTATCGAGCTGCCCGCTCCGCCTAGTGGAGCACGGACGCGGCCGTTCCAAGCGAGGCCCAGCGTGGATCGCGTACGGCGGTCCTTTCGAACCCGCCGTGGCTCGGATCCCCGCTGGTTCTCACGGCACGCGAAGCCCGGCACGCACCGAGGGCCCGATTCGGCTAAAAGTCGCTCTAACCGCGAACCCGGTTACCGTCGATGCCTCACCTGCATGCTTACACGCATACGCTACCCCTTTCTTGCTCATACCTCCAGCTGTTCCCATGCTCCTCGTACCTTTCCTTACACACCTCGGTACACTCATTCCGCTCACAGACTTGGTCACACACCTGACCACCGAACACCTTTGCACACACTCGTCGCTCGCACACCTCACCAACACACCTCTTCACGCCCCCTTCTCGGTCACCTCCTCTGTGACTATCACAGGTGTGCTCTCACTCGCACACCCAACCACGTGCCTCACGACCAACTCAAGTGTGCATTCCCACACACGCTCTACCATTCCAGGTGTGCATCCTTCCATGCCAGGTGTACATCCTCGCTCACCTGTCACCACTAACTCACGCTCTGTGCCACTCTCACTACTCTCACCTCCACTCTCAGTCGCGCACTCACCCTTACTCTCGACAGCGCACTCTTTCCTCATGCACCTGTCTGTTACACACCTTTCTCGCGCATCCTCTTGCGCACACTCTTTCGTTACACCCTCTGTAACACTCACCACAGGTGTACACTCTTCCTTACTTTTGACAGCGCACTCTTTCCTCATGCACCCCAGAGTCGGACTTTCTCGCACACCTCCTTTTTCGCACACCAGACCTGTCGCACACTTCACCAACGGCCTCTCACGAACACCCGGGTCCATCTCGACCCCCAAGCTTATTAAATCACCTGGCGCATCATACGCACGACCATATTGGTCACCACTTACACCGGGTTCTCTTTCTCTTCGCTTCTCCTCCATCACCTGCGAATCCCTCATCCGGTTAATGAGCACATCATCACGATCCGAACACAGACTTTGGACCAATTCTTTCACTTCCTCTTTGATCTCTTTCTTATCCTCTCTCCGTCGCTTCTTAATTTCGCTCACCCCTTCTTCCACTTCGTCTAATTTCTGCTTCACCTCCTTCATCTCCTCGTGCGCCCCCTTAAGTTCTTCCTCTAACTCCACCTTATTTTTTTCTATGTGCTCCCGCACCTCCCGCTCTTTAACCTCCATCACCTCTACCACCTTGTTCATTTTCCTCGTCAGGTCCTCATGTACTGTCTGACACTCTTTTTTAATTACCCCTACGTCCTTTTTCATCTCCTTCTGTGTCGATTTTAAACCCTCTATTACCGCTGTGTTCTTCTTTACCTGGTCCCCCAACTCCTTTTGTCCCACTGTCAGTTGTTCTACTCCCAGCGTCAACTCCTCTATACCACCTTGCAATTTTACAGTCCCCTTTCTCACCTCCTTCTCCATGCGCTCCTTACAGTGCCTCACCTCCTCGCGCACTCCTCCGACCTCCTCACTCACACCTCTTCTGATCTCTTCTCCCATCACTTGCATCTCCTGCCCAGATGCCACCCTCATCTGCTCCATTTCCTCCCTGTGAGCATCCAATTTAGTTTCTACCCCCATTCTGACCCCCTCTATCTGCTGCCCCATTTGTTTAACTTCCCTTTCCGCTTGGTCCCTCATGTCCCTCAATTTGCCTTCCATACTAGTTTCTAACCCCTCTAACCCCTTTTTCATCCCTTCCATTCGATTTTCTTGAGCGGCCATTCTGTTTTCTACCCCCGTTAACCCATGTTTCACCCCTTCTATCCCATTGTCTAACCCCTCAAATTTCTTGTCTAATCCCTCAAATTTCTTGTCTAATCCCTCAAATTTCTTGTCTAATCCCTCAAATTTCTTGTCTAATCCCTCACCGGTACCCCTCGCTTCGTCCCTCATTACCCCCATTTGGCCCTCCAATCGCTCACCCAGTCGCTCAATTTGGCTCCCCATACTCATCTGTACAGCTGCCTGTAGCTGCGCAATGAGGGCCTGCATGTCAATCCCTCCCACTTGTGCAGCGGGCGCGGCCGCCGTAGCCATCTGCGAGGCGCCATTTTGCGCGCCCGTAACCTCGTGCGCGAGGACGCCATTTTGCGAACCTGCCGCCCTCACTGCTTCGCTCTCCTCATGTCCCTCAATTTGGTCCTGGATCGACCCTGCCTCACTCTCCTCTACCGGAACCCAGCCGTCTTGATCTGCCATAGCGCGACTTTCAAAATTCGGGGTTTTTTTTGTAAAACAAAATCAAATTTCGGTGACTTTATAATTTTGACCAAATTTTTTTCTAGATGTTTTTTTAAAATTTGGTTCGGGCCTCGAATCCCACTCCTGACACCAATTGTTACGGACGCGGTTTAGATGTTATTTTGACCGAGCGGTTGGTATGACCGCGACCGAACAGTTATTCCCCGACTAGACCCCGATTCCACCCAGACGTTGACCAAATCGCGCTATGCTAAATCAATGATGGAAAGGACACAACGACTGGGATAGATGAAACGACGCAAGGGGTACAGTTCTAAAGACCTCCGGAGGAAGGTATAATTACAGTGGTGGAGAAAAGGGGGTAGATTACACGGCAGAGTGAGGTAAAAGACACAGAAGAGATGGGCACTTAATTACCGTCTTATCTTATCCCAGACAGACCACAGACAAACGGAACAAGGCTGACTTACACAGGGATTGATGGCAGGAAGGGACAGGTAGTCGATAGCACAAGGTGCACCTTGGCTCGGGGACAGGATAAAGCACGGTCCAGTCCAGAGATGCGGGGAGGCCTCACAGCGCTTGGAGGGTACGTCTTGCTTGCTCCAAGCTCAGCGGCATCTGACGTCACCTCCCTCTTCCTGCGCATGCTCAGCGGGGAGTGACACGCCCTCGGCTGGTTGGCTCCACCCCCCTGGGGCCGGTCCGCCGCTTCCATTGGGTGCGGGGGTTACCGGGCTCCGCCCTTGACGAGGAGCTGACAGGGAGCCCCTATTTGGTAACCCCGTCGAGCACATGTTCGATGGCGGCTCGTTGGGAAGGCCTCATGCCCTCCCAACACCCCCTACCAACCAAGCCGGAGTGAGGACGCGCACTCCCTGTGCACGCCGCCGCCGTTGCTGTTGTTGTTGTTGTTGTTGCTGAACTGTGAGGAAGAGCTGCAGGGAGGTATTGGGAGGTCCTAAACTTCCTAACGGTGCCATACAATCACATTCTGGTGCAACGAAGGGTCAGAATTAATGGAAACGAGTCCTTAACTGACATAGACTAAGAATAACTAGCAAGATGTCCTATAGTTGTCTTACATGAGATGCGGTGAACCTGGGCACGACATTTAATGGGGGAAATAGGGGGAGGTCGGGTCTACAGAGTGTTGTTTACAGAAAATGGGACTAGGGAATGGGGGATTGGGGATAGTTGGGAAGTATTGAGGAAATAGGGGAATATTTACAAGCGGATATGGGTGGATGCAAATCCCATATCCGCAACAATATATATATATGCACGGATAAATAAAGAGGAGGGGAGTAGGCTGAAGAGCTTACCTTCACGAATCCCACCGCACTCCTCAAAGCTGTGGAAAATAACTCAAACAAACATGGATTTAAAATGTACAGAAAATAACGAAAGGATTTATTAAAACGGATTGCCGGTAACAAGAAATGTGACGGCAAATCAAATTTCTAATCGGGACGTCCCCACACCAGACTTATAACACAGACGAAGGGAGAAAAGAACATTGGAAAATAATGTGTGGTTATTTCGTGCACTTAGCTCAACTCGCTTGGTGCGTCGTCATCGATCGTCAGGCCCCGAGCGCGTAGTCCCGATGCGGCTCTGGTGTTGGCGGGAACCACCGGTTCCCACATAGCAGGCCTCACTGGTGCGTCACGCTCACCCCCGGCCTTCGTCACGCTCCAGCGGCGCTCATCCACGCGTCGTTCCTCCTGGAAAACTGCAGCTCTCCGTCCGTGGGTCTCCCACCTCATGTCCACCAGCAAAATCTAGGAACGCGGCATTTATGATCATGCCTCCCCGTGCAGTGAGCAAGCGCAACCGTCCACTTTGACCTCCAGCACGAGCAGGCCCAAGAGAAGAGAGAGATGCGAGAGGCGAGGAAGGGCAAAAAGTCAAGACGGCGAGCAAAGGGGCCAGAGAGAAAATGTCGCCCAGGGAGTTATTTTATCACTCGGGTCGTGACGTCACCAGCCCTTCTCCTCCACTCAGCGCAGTCCAACACTACCATGTCCAGTTCTCCACCTATCAGCGCACAGTCTGCCTCTGACGTCAGCCGTGGTCTTTGCCAATCGACGCTGCTTACTGCTCCTCCTTTTTTCCCCAATCGGTGAGTCCTTCTTGCTCCGCTCTGGCCAATCAGCGAGTCCCTCCTTCACCTGGCTTTCCTTGGCGATGTAGCTGGTGCGTCCAAATGGCAGTGTTCAGAACCGGCTTCCGGTTAGTTTTATGGTTTATTTATTGTTTAACGGCCATTCTCACTAGGATCTACGGTGCGGTGCCAAAAGAGACAAAGGATGTGAATTACGGAGGTTAGACGAACAGGGGAATTAACATAATCCCTATACCTAGTTATTACGAGGGCCATCCACGTATGACCACGAAGATACACCTTTCTCTGACATTCGGCTAAACAGACTCATTACATGATGATGGTTCTTACCCGACATCCGGAGCATGTAAATTTATACAAATCTACCTGACTACATATCACTGCCTACCCCACAGACATAACAATAGTTTTCTGGACTAAAAAGACCCTGCTGATTACGGAAATCACTGTTGCCAAGCTGGATTTTTAGCCAGATGCCCACAATTCAATATGGTGGAAAAGATGGCCACCAAAATAAATGAACCCATGTCTTTGCTTATACCAATGATACAGATGGAAGTTTGAGGCTGGAATTGGGGTTTTATGGTGAAATTATTTAAAGAAAACATGAAATTAGACTGCATAACAAGTACTTTAAGAGTTTTCAAAGTATTTGATCATTTTATGTTCATGCATGTGCCATGATCATGGCACCCACAGAGAGAACAGCAACGCATGCAAACGCAAGACTAGCGCATTTCTTTCTTTCAGCTGAATGACACATCATCCTGACACAACTTTGGTCAGGAGAGCTTTGCCGAGACGTTCCAACATTGTTGAGTTTTCGCTAAATACTTTCCACATCATTCGCTTCGTGTGCCCCCGAATGTTCGACATCGTGTCACAGCCAGAGATTTCATGGAAGGCAAGTGGTGCCACCAAAATATCAAGTGACAGACAGCAATGGATATCGTGAATGGATATGAATCTCCACCTTTTTGAAGTTCCCACCATCATCCATAGGTTATTGCATCACATCTTGTCAAGGTGGTAGACCGACATGAGCAAAACATCAGTGTCTCTAATTGATACAACTACTGTCTCACAGGAGCTGTGCACTGCATGTTGGACAATTCTCGTGTCGGTTTCTTCGTGTGTTGCTTTCAGTTACATCACGTCAGTAGAATAATTGGTCGATTGCACCTCAGTTTCTTCGTCAAACCCTCCTTCCACAATCACTTCAGTGGGCGAAACACCTTGCCTGATGATTTCCTGGAAGAGGAACCATGCCAAGTCTGATTTGTTTTCAGTCAGTGCCAGAAAGTAGTTCCAGTTCTTTGTGAGAGGCACGTGGCAACCGTCAATGGCTCATCTTATAGGATGACATGTTACAGTACGCCATTTTCTGGTTGCACCTTTCACTGACCGAGGAACGTATCGATCAAAGATCACTTCAATGCGGTCATACTTCCTTCTGTAAGATGTCAAGAACTTGACGAAGTTGTCGGCAAGGTCGAGATATAACCTGAGCCTGACCAACAATGATCAGCTGTGTAGATGCCCTGTCAAACTGAAGGTCCTGCTTCTCATTGACTTTTTCTGTCAGAAAGTTCATCAGCGCAGCTTTGTTGCCCGTTTGTAGAGAATTGTCCAGTTCTGCCAATGACAAAGGCAAAGGGGCAAGCTCATGTTTCAGAACCTCGGATCCAGATCTTCCGGCTTCATATGCCAAGGTGACAGTGACGTTTTGCATATACCACACTTTGGCCTCTATCACGATTAACATTTGGTGAAGCGAGACGCGGTGGTAAGCAAAATACTGCCAAAGGTAAGGTCTTTCACAAAGGTTAAGGCCAAAGGACAAGGTTCTCTCGATTTCTGTCATACCGCCTGACATCCGTTCTTGTTTGTTTGTCTATCTGTTTGTTTGTGAACAGGATATCTCAAAAAGTTGTGGACGGATTCGGCCGAAATTTGGTGGAGAACTTGGGTATGTGACAAGGACGAACTGATTCGATTTTGGTGAAGATCCAGATCCAGATCTGAATCTGATATTTTAAAAAGTGACTTCACCGAGTGATAGGGCTAAAACTGATATGTAGCAGGATATCTCAAAAAATTATGGACGCAGGGACTAAACTTGGTGGACAGGTTGGGTGTGTGACAAGGACGAACCGATTTCACCATTGAGTAATTGGGTCAAAAACAATATATAGCAGGATATTTCAAAAAGTTATGGACGATTTATGACAAAACTTGGTGTACGAGTTGGGTAAGTAACAAGAACAAGCAGATTGGATTTTGGTTCAGGTCCGAATCCAGATCTGGCTTATCAGTGGAATACAAAACAAACTGTTCAGCCTGGTGGAGGTATGCGCTCTTCTACCAAGTGTCGATGTAGTTATTTTTGTTTTGTTTGGCTTGAGGAAAACCGATACCAGTAAAATCCGTTTTGTTTCCAGCTGTCTGCCTGCCCATCAACGTTTTGTATACACAACAGTTTTTGTCATTGGCGTTCTGGTGTTGTTGTTGTTGTCTCATATTATAATCATTGGGTTAACCTCTCATTACAGAAAAGCACATTTCTCACTCAAATACTTTGTACACCTCCCATAGCCTCTCCTTGTCTTCACATGTCATTCTCCCACCTTTCAGCCATAATCTACCACTTCAATTCCCACCCATGTACGAGTAATTGTATGGACTCTACCGGTATGCATGCAAAATGTACAATGCACCAAGTACATTTTGAGCAGGCCATATCATTCTAACAAATGCTGGAAAGCTAGGTTTCAGCATTATATGCCCTCATCAGCTAGAACACACAAATCGTGACCTGTGTCTTACTGTGGGTTGACAGTACAGACATGACAGTCCAACGGATGTCTCTCTCTGGATGGAAAATGGTTCGAATCGAGTTAGGTTTTCACCGAGGGTTCTCAGTTTGAAATTTTCCAGTGAAAGTGGGGTTAGTCTCCCAGTACCCCTTAAGCAATCTTCACATTGCTTAAATGCTTATGAGATGTTTTCAGACGGAGCAAATGATAGCACACCGCCTGTGAAGCAGTTCGCTTCAAGGTATATGATCATTTTCATGGATAGCCGATTACCTTGACAAATTGCTCATGTAGCTACAGGCTGCCGAATAAAATCTAAACAAGAAGCGAAACAGGGAAGGAATGCTGCGGGGCACTAATTAAATTTTGTTTTGCAAATTCACAAAAAGTTAACACTGTAAAATTCTTAATCTGCCCGCATGTGCTTATGTACTCGTAAACGCATCCATTTTGCAATCATGAAATCTCAGTGCTGTGTCCACTTATCTGCCAAGAAATATTTTGTCTTTTTCATGAATCAATATGGAGTTGTGCGTATCTCCTGAAAGCCACGCGGAGACGGTGCCAAAAATTAAATATTTGTGCTGGATTCGGTCTCTAAAATTACCACCTGATACCAGATTCAAGGTTGTGTTGTGAAATTCTTTCAAATTGTCTCAGCCTCTTGGATATATGAGTATTTGTCCTATATTTATTAAAAGATGCTATATCCTGGTGGCTTCTGGGATGGCACACTAGCTGGCTGAGCTCGGCATTGTAATCTGCCGATTTCAGATTCAAAACCGGGCCCTGATCATAAGGCAAAGGAGTAATGTCCAAGTGTATCTCATTACCCAGAAACCTACTTTGGCAGTGCTGTCCTCCTCAGGGGGTGGTACTTAGCCCTGCCAATGGGGATACAAAAGGATGGTGATAATGGAAGAACATGAGGAGGCATTAGCGTGCGTTTATATATTGATTAAATGATGCAAAAACGTGAGGAATCTTTGGATAACACAGGAGGCAAACAAATTAGGAAACAGTGGACTTAGGCTATACTTCGAAGAGTTATGACATCTTGATGGAAGTACTCAGATGGAAGAAACACCAAATAAGCCAACCCAAAATTTCAAACTAAAAAAAATGAAACACTTGCATTGTAATTATTTTAATATTCTCAACACCTCCCAGAAGAGCTCATCTGTTAGTGATACAAAATGTTGGAAGTATTGACATCCGACCTTCCCTTTCTTTTCTTTTTTACATCCTACTCTTTGGCCTTTACTCCATCTCCTGCCAATTCAATTTCCCTTGTTTTCGCACTCCTATACCCACATTACTATTTTATAGATCCCACTCCTCCCCCCTCTCTATTCCATACACGATTCCAGTTTGAAGCACGAGTTTTCAACCTTGTCACAGCAGATTTTGCCTCATTCTTACATCATTCCGAATAATGCATCACACATTTTATCATCACTCCGAATGAATAATTGACCACGAGATGAGTCGGTGAGATTAAACTGAAACACAAATTTATCTCTTCCTCCGAAACCCCCCAGATGGCCATCCCCAAATGCCCGAGGAGCAGTGGCTGGCCCGTTTAATAGAGATCGCGTTGCAGTGCAAGGCCTGGAGGGGCTAGGGGGAAGGGGGGTAGATTTATCTTGGCAGCCTGCATGAATAGCCCGAGGGTGTCCCTGCGGCTCTTGTCCTCGAGTACCTCTTTGTATTGTATAGGATTGTACGAGCTATTGCAGGATCCTCCAGTTAAAAAAATAAACAGCACGCCATGGGGGGGTCGGCGGACTGACAGAGACAGATGCACGGGCTAGGAACGGGCGGTACTCGCTGTGCCCGTGCTGTAAAGTGCGATGAGCCGACGGAATAGCCAAGAGAAATGCCACGGGCAATATGCGTGCGTGCACAGCCTCGGGCGGACAAAGCAGCGATGGACACGATTCCCTGGACTCTGGGGTCAGGGTAGTAGGATGGCCGAGTGATGTCCTGCATGACTTTTCGTGCTACTCAAGCAAAGTAGCACATTCCAGAGCAAGCTGACTTTCATCAGGGATCATGAACCACCTAACCTGTCGGCTTGCACTCATTTGTTGGCATTAACATTTTAAAAGGAGTTTTCACCAGAAAGGGGAATTTTCTGAAAAAACCGTTAATATATTCCGCAGTCTTCCTCCCTTCCTCCATCTCTCCCCACCGAGTAATGATGGTCCCACTTAATCCTTGTTATTGAAAAAAAGAAAAATAATTCTGTAGAAACCATTTAAGATTGTGTCTCTTGTCGAGAGGCCACATTATTAAGCTCAAAATTATAGGAAATTAACAGAACTCAAATACTCACATTTTACTTGCTTTAGGTTTTAATTGCAAAAAAAATAGACCTACACAACTTCAGCTCATAAACCGAGATTTTACATTTTGGCTGCACAGTTTATATTTTGGCTGCACCGTTTACATTTTGGCTGCACCGTTTACATTTTGGCTGCACAGTTTACATTTTGGCTGCACAGTTTACATTTTGGCTGCACAGTTTACATTTTGGCTGCAGTTTACATTTTGGTTGCACTGTTTACGTTTTGGCTGCACAGTTTACGTTTTGGCTGCACAGTTTACGTTTTGGCTGCACAGTTTACGTTTTGGCTGCACAGTTTACGTTTTGGCTGCACAGTTTACGTTTTGGCTGCACAGTTTACGTTTTGGCTGCAGTTTACATTTTGGCTGCACAGTTTATGTTTTGACTGCACAGTTTACATTGTGGCTGCAGTTTACATTTTGGCTGCACTGTTTACATTTTGGCTGCACTGTTTACATTTTGGCTGCACTGTTTACATTTTGGCTGCACTGTTTACATTTTGGCTGCACTGTTTACATTTTGGCTGCACAGTTTACGTTTTGGCTGCACAGTTTACGTTTTGACTGCACAGTTTACGTTTTGGCTGCACAGTGTACGTTTTGGCTGTACAGTTTACGTTTTGGCTGCACAGTTTACGTTTTGGCTGCACAGTTTATGTTTTGTATCCCACTGATATTCTGGATCTGCATCCGCACCTTAACCAAAATCTTCATTGGCTTGTTCTTGTCACCTATATCAACTCATCCACCAAGTTCTGTTATAATGTCAGCAACTTGTTGATATTTTGTGCTATATATTGTTTTTGGCCCCATCTCTCAATTGTGAAAAATCACTGAAAAGTCCTTGTATCCGGATTTGGATCTTCACCAAAATCAAAACAATTCGTCCTTATCACACATCCAACCTGCCCACCACATTTAATCCAATACTGACAATAACATCGATAACTTTCCATCCAAATAAGCCAGACAGACAGATAAACAGAGGTGAATACATAACCTCTGCCCATGCTCGGTGGCAATCCTCACCAAACAACTAACATTGTAAATATTAAATGATTCCATGACAAAACAATAACTGGATGGTATTCATAGACTACTTAACCGGAAAAGTCAACTTGTTGTGAGCCAACTCTTCTGTTTTTGAACATTGTTTTTCTTTGATCCAATATGGCTGCCAGACCACGTGAGCGATGACATCATAAATTTATATTCTCTAATATAATTGTTGCATAGATCACGCTCAATACATGTCAAACTGATCAGACCAAGCGTTGCCCTGTCGAACTATGACGTCATAATTATGGCACCAATGGCGTCATCGTTAACAACACCTATTCCCCAAATGGAGTTCTTTACAATGAGCCATGTTTCAATTTCTTCCAAGCAGCGGTTTTGGAGACATAGAGGTGCAACATTTTTCAGTTTTTCCAAGATAGCGCCTGTACCACATGACCTATTACGTCATGATTAACATTAAAATATTCCAAAGGAGGAGGTGCTCCTATGGTGAAAATTTCGTGTCCATCAGCCCAACAGTTGCGGAAATGTTTTTCATAATGATCGGATGGATAAGTGTTGTGTTTTGTCCTGTCTGCAGACCTGGACAAAATCACAGACTGGGCAAACAAGTGGAACATGTCTTTCAATCCTGACAAATCTCACACTCTTACGATGTCTCTCCGAAAAGACAGACTGGACAGTGGACAACCCTCCCATCCACTTTCTGAATAATCCTCTCCAAGAAGTTCTGTCACACAAGATTTTGGGTCTCATTATCTGCCATGATCTTTCCTGGGAAAACCACATTTCAAATCTGGCCTCCAAAGCCAGTCGCCGACTGGGCATCCTCCGTCGTGCGAAGTCCTTCCTTGGCACACCTGAGCTCCTCACCACATACAAGGCTTTCATCCGCAGCTCAATGGAGTACTTTTCTCCCCTCTGGGCTGATGCTCCTGCCTCACACATAGCTCGTCTTCACGCTGTTGAAACCAAAGCGTTCAGAATCATTGGAATCTCCCGCGATGACGCTATCTCCGAGGGCCTTTCACTTACTCACCGCAGGCAGGTTGGTGGTCTTTCCGTCTTCTACCGACTCCTCTCCGGCCTTGCTCCCCCAGCTCTCTCTGGGCTCTGTCCCCTAAATATTCCTGCAGGTCGCACAAGATCTGCCTGCAACCCTCTTATGGTTAAACTGCCAAAATCAAGACTCTCTGCTCATCTTCACTCCTTCATTCCTCTTTTCTCCCGCCTCTGGAACAAACTCCCTCACTCTCTTCAATCCCACTCCTCCCTCCAGGTCTTTAAAACGGCTGTTCACCACCATCTCTTATCTTCCCCAATCCAAAACCTTGATCTTTTCTACCCCCGCTAATTTCACCCCAAATCCACTTTTTTGAGGTGACGTTTGACTTCTTTCCTGGAAGTCCTTGGTGTCCTTGCGTTTTTATACCTATCCTGCCTACCCCCAGGCCCTCTCCCTCCAAAAACATCTCCCGATGTCCCTGCTCTCAAATGTTGTGTTTGTATGCTTCCTCCCCTTCTCTCCCCATCTTGTCGACCGCTCCCCTTTTTATATACTTTGTTTGCTTGTTTGTTCGATTTGTTTGTTTGATAAATGTTAGCTCTTTCACGAGCCTCGACTCTGTATACAAAAAAAAAAAAAAAAATTGGCGAATTATGACGTCATAACGAAGGAACCGATGACATCATGAATAACATATCTTATTCCCCATGGGGAGTAGTTGGCAATGAGCCAGGTCTAAATTTTTTTCCATGGAGTGGTTTTAGAGATATAGAGGTGTGAAGGTTTTCCAAGATGGTGCCTGTACCACATGACCTATGACGTCATGATTATTAAAATATTCTACATGAGGAGGTGCTCCTATGGTGAAAATTTCGTACCCATCAGACCAACAGTTGCTGAGAAAAAAAATTCACAATGATCGGATAAGTGTTGCACTTGTCGAATTATGACGTCATAACGAGGGCAGAGATGACATCATCGTTAACATATCTTATTCCCCAAGGGGAGTACTTGACTGAGCCATGTTTCTATTTTTTCCATGGAGCGGTTTCGGAGATATAGAGGTGCAACTTTTTTCGATTTTTTTCCAAGATGGCATCTGTACCATGTGACATATGACGTTATAATTATCATTAAAAAATTATGCAGGAGCCGCACATATTCTGAAAATTTCTTGCCCATCGGTCTAACAGTTGTAGAGGAATTTTTGTTTTATTCATACTGATCAGATCAAGCGTTGTACTTGTCGAATTATGACATTATAATTAAGGCACCGATGACATCACCATCAACATATCTTATTCCCCATGGTGAGTACTTGACAATGAGCCATGTTTAAATTTTTTCCATTGAGTGGTTTGGGAGATATAGAGGTGCAACGTTTTTCCAAGATGGCGTCCGTACTATGTGACCTATGACGTCATTATTATGAATAAAATAATTCTACAGGCGTAGGGGAAGCGCTTCTATGGTAAAATTTTGTGTCAATCGGACCAACGGTTGCCGAGAAAATGAATTTTTAAAATGCAGACACGTACGGCACACGGCACACATACGCAACTGCATGCTTAACCATGCTTTTCGCTCTGCGGGCGCAGGGTAATCATCGTGCATGTTCTTGATTCTGAATCACATTACAACAATTATAATGATATAATTCACTATTGCCATCAATCAAAGCAAAACATCACAACAAAATACAGAAATTCTCATTTTCTTTACAATATCATATCCGCTGAGTTTTTTTTTTTTGTTTTTTTTGTATACTGAATCGAGGCTCGTGAAAGAGCTAACATTTATTTCACAAACAAATCAACCAGACAAACAAAATATACAAAAAGAGGGAGCGGAAGACAAGATGGGGAGAGAAGGGGAAGCACACAACCACAACATTTGAGAGCAGGGAGAAGTGTGGGAGGGAGAGGGCTTGGGGGCAGGAGGCGTGGGAGGGGGGGGGGGGGTGGGAGAAGTATAAAACACAAGGGGACCGAAATTTGCGGGGGTAGAAAAGATCAAGGTTTTGGATGGGGGAGGATAAGAGATGGTGGTGAACAGCTGTTTTAAAGACCTGGAGGGTGGAGTGGGATTGAAGAGAGTGAGGGAGTTTGTTCCAGAGGCGGGAGAAAATAGGAATGAAGGAGTGAAGGTGAGCAGAGAGTCTTGATTTTGGCAGTTTAACCATAAGAGGGTTGCAGGCAGATCTTGTGCGACCTGTAGGAATATTTGGGGGACAGAGCCCAGAGAGGGCTGGGGGGGCAAGGCCAGAGAGGAGTCGGTAGAAGACGGAAAGACCACCAACCTGCCTGCGGTGAGTGAGTGAAAGGCCCTTGGAGTTAGCTTCATCGCGGGAGATTCCAATGATTCTGAACGCTTTGGTTTCAACAGCGTGAAGACGGGCTAGGTGTGAGGCAGGAGCACCAGACCAGAGGGGAGGGCAGTATTCCATAGAGCTGCGGATGAAAGCCTTGTATGTGGTGAGGAGCTCAGGTGTGCCAAGGAAGGACTTCGCACGACGGAGGATGCCCAGTCGGCGACTGGCTTTGGAGGCCAGATTTGAAATGTGGTTTTCCCAGGAAAGATCATGGCAAATAGTGAGACCCAAAAGCTTGAGTGACAGAACTTCTTGGAGAGGATTATTCAGAAAGTGGATGGGAGGGTTTTCCAGTCGGTCTTTTCGGAGAGACATCGTAAGAGTGTGAGATTTATCAAGATTGAAAGACATGTTCCATTTGTTTGCCCAGTCTGTGATTTTGTCCAGGTCTGCAGAGAGTGATGAGGCTGCAGACTGCCGATCTGAGGGATGAGGAATGGAGCGACAGAGAGTAGAGTCGTCAGCAAAGAGATAGAGAGGATTTTCAAGAGAGTCAGAGAGATCATTGATGAAGACCAGAAAAAGCACAGGGCCCAGAACACTACCTTGGGGAACTCCAGCCTGAACAGGTAGAGGAGATGAGAGAAACCCATTCAGGGCCACACGTTGACTACGACCAGAGAGGAAGTCCGCCAGCCATGCGTGGAGATTTCCATGGATACCAAAGGAGGAGAGTTTGGTGAGCAGAGCAGGGTGCCAGACCGTATCGAAGGCACGTGAAATGTCAAGGGAGACGGCTCTAATTTCCTGTTTGGCGTTGAGGACCTCCATCCATTGTTGAGAAAGCAGAAGCAGCATGTCCAGAGTAGAGTGACCAGGTCTGAAACCAAATTGATGATCAGAGATCAAGCCATTGGAGAAGAGGAAAGATTTCATATCTGAAGCAATGATGGATTCCATGACTTTGCTGATAATTGGGAGAATGCTGATTGGTCTGTAGTTGCTGGCATCTGTTTTTGCACCTTTTTTGTGCAAAGCGGTGATGTTGGCTGATTTCCAAGCAGATGGCAGATGACCTTGAGCAAAAGAGAGGGTGAAGAGAACAGAAAGAGGGAGTGAAAGAGCGGAAGCACTTGATTTTAGGACCCGTGGGCTGATGCCGTCAGGACCAGTTGCAGAATCAGAGTCGAGGGTTGACAGAAACTTTTCCACCTCGTCAGGAGGAAAGGACACAGAGTCCAGGAACAGCTGGGTACGACTGGGTACGGTGGGTACAGAGAGGGATGGGTTTGGGACACAAGATTTAGAGGCAAACACAGAGTTGAGGCATTCAGCTTTTTCACGTGCAGAGTCAGCCGTTAAGCCGTTTGAGGTGAGGGAGGGGATGGAGGGGGAACAAACACCAGAAACAGATTTGACCAGACGCCACCAGGATTTGGAAGAGGGAGACAGATAAGAGAGTTCGGTCTTGAGAACGGTGATATATTGTTTCCTGGCTCTCCTGAGGGTGGACACACACTTGTTTCGGGCTTTGTGAAAGGAAATGAGATTTCCTTCCGTTGGATTTGCTTTCCAGGAGACGAAAGCAAGTTGTTTCAGGGCAACAGCCTCACCACAAGATTCCGTGTACCATGGACGGGAGGAAGGGTATGACAACTGAAGACGAGATGGGATAAATCTGTGCATGAGAGAGAGCAATTTACTTTGAAAGAATTCCCAGGATGAGTTGATGTCAGAGGCGGTAGAGATGGGAGACCAGTCCAGATGATTGATGGCTGCTTGAAGACCGTGCCAGTTGGCCTGAGTGAAATGCCAGACTCGTCGACGCTGAGGAGGCTCTCTGAGAATGGTCAGAGAGATGTCCACTTTGACAAGCACATGATCAGATGAGCCGATTGGAGCAGAAGAAGAGCAGCAGACATTTTCAGGGAAGTTTGTCATAACCAAATCCAGAAGAGAAGATGCTCCGTTGACTGAGATCCGGGTCGGGAAATTGACAGATTGTGTCAGTCCCAGTGAGTCGCAGAAGTTGGCTTGTTTCGCATCCTCATCTTACCCACTGACTCCTGATGCTCGGAACTCAGGTTAAAAATCCCATGTGCTGTGGTGTTCTCCATTATTAGCTCACCTGGAACGAAGTTCAGGGGAGCTTATGCGATGGCACCTCATCAGTCAATCCGTAAACACTTCCAACTTCTTCTCCGAAACCGCTGAAAGGATTGTGACCAAACTTGGCACAAGTTATATTTGTTATGTTGTGACTAAAGTTTGTTCACAGCATTAAAAAAAAAAAATTGTGGTCTGAGGGGATTTACTGGGGTCAAAGTGAGTCCAGGTTTGACTCCCCAAAATAGGAATTTGCTTTTTCCTCTGAAACTACACACACTATTTCGATGAAACTTGTTTACTGATGTCCTTGTAAATTCATGGAAATTTACACTGGTGTCTACAAATGTGTTTGCCCTGCAAGATTGACGTACAACCCCGACTATGAAAATAAGATCAAGTGGACATATTAAAAAAGGCAATAAAAGCCTCATATTAATGACTCACAATATTGTTACGAGCCCAACTCAAATTTTCTACATGGGATGGCAGATGGAGGTTGTAGGGGCTGTGGGGGTGTTTGGTTGTGCTTCGAAAAAAGAAAACTAGAGAAAGAAAGATCTCAGTACAAAAACACTGAAATGGAGATGTGCAAGCTCAGAATAATTAAGCATCAATCAATCAAATGCACTTGTTTCTCCCTTAAGGTTTCATCAGCAAGACAGAGTTGGTTTGAAATGCAGAGCTCGTGGAAGTGTAGATAGACAGGGGGGAAAGGGGGCTACAGGAAGTAGAGAGTTTGGGATGTCAAAGAGAGGAGAGTAAGTGGAAGCAACAAAAGATAAAGATTATGTGGAATAAATGAGAATGATAGGAAACGAAAAGTTTTAGATATCCAGGGGAACGGAGAGGAGGAGGTTAATAAACAAATTTCGCCATTTAGTAAACACATGTACCTATCTACAATGTGAGTCACAAGTCCCAGGACACGGTTTAGCTGCTTATACAATATTTCTTTATACCATGTATTTGTACTGTTTTCTTTTTTTCAGATAATACAAATAATACATTCAGCTAAGAGGGCAGACACCAGTCCATTTACAGTGGAAGAGAGGCTGGTTGTAGTGGTGTGGTACCACGAGAGGAGAAAAAAAAACAAGACGATGAAACGGGTGCAAGAAGACTTTGAGGAGCGTTTTGAAAATCCAGCATCGTCAAAATCAAATCTTCATCTTTGGGAAAAAAGGCATTTCAGACTGGAAGTGTGCTAGACAGCAAGCGCAGCGGACGATCAAAAATTCGTAATTTGGGAATTCAAAACATTCACACATCTGTTCTTAAATCTCCAAAAAAATCCTTTCGGAAACGTTCTGCATAGTTGGGTGTTTCATATCAGGCCTGGGGATTTCATATCTCATCGGTAACCGTTTTTCGGTTCCGTGATTTAAGTTTATGGGAACCGATGGGAAACAAAATTCCGGTTCCGTGCCCGAACCTAATGGGAAACGATTTTTTTTTCCTTTAGAGTTTGTAAAGCAAAACATTTGTAATACAAAATTTAAAATGTAGTCTCCAATAATAAATCCTGTCATTTACATGTGTGCAATGTAATTAACGCATGTTCATTATTGAGGTTGATGTTTATTATCAGAGAAGAGCAAATTCTGTCAATTTGATGGGCTTATCCTGTTTTGAAATTAATAAATTATTCTTAAATTTTCTTTCATTTTTAAAATGTCAATGATATTGTATTTATTTATTATTTATGGACGATTGTTATTGTAAACTGTTATCAATCTTTATGTTTTAATATTGAAACGCGTTACGCCTTGGTCCCCCGTCGGTGAAGTGATGCGAGTTGACAAAGTGGAAGACGCAAGGCGGCCATCTTGGATTTTGACGTGGTGACCCAATTTTCAATAGCGTTCTTCCTTATGCCTAGATACACCCACACACCAGATTAGAAGTTTGTACTTCGCTTATCTTTCAAGATATTCCGCTCACAAGGTTCAGACATACATGGCGTCAGACATACATGGTGGCGGCCATCTTGGATTTTGACGTGGGTTGCACCCACACACCAAATTAGAATTCGGTCCTTCGCTTACGCACGCATGCACGCACGGAGGGGAAAACCATAGTCCCCCTTTCGCTCTGCGGTGTGACGGGAGACAATTATTTGCGTTTAGCAAAGTAATATAGGCCTACCCAGTACTGATATAGGCCTACGTATTTGTTAAATAAATTCTGGATTGGAACAAATGTACTGCAGTAGGTTCGGTTGTCAGTGTCTCCCTTTACCTTGTGAACATAGGTCACGCCGTTCACGTAGTTTACAATCGCCGTCAGTGATGGACCGCTTATGCCCCGGCGAGATGCCTCCTTCCGTATGTCTGTGTAGCACATACTTTGCAGCGAAGCAAGCCTTCCCCATCGCATTCCGCTTCAAAATCGTCGCTGAATGACCATTTTCCTAATGTTTTTAAGGCGACATTTTCGGGGTTTTTTCGCTTGGCAACGGATGCCATTTTGAAAAGGAAGTCTGTGATTTCGACCGATGCGCATGTCCGTCAAAGCGGAAGTCATATCGCGAACCCGAATGTGGGAAACTACATGCTGTCTGCTTTGCCGGCCTAATTTTGTTGGAAATAAAACTCAACTTCTAAAATAGTTAGCTGAAAATCACACGTGAAGGTAAATACTACATCTTTTTGCCTTACACTGCCTTTCTGCGACGGGAAACATACTTTCGGTTCCGTGTTTTTGCTCCCACGTTACCGACACGCTACCTCGTTTCCGTGAAATCCACAGGCCTGCATATGCATCGTTACGTCACACATTGAGAGAAGATGTGTTAAGCATTAAGTGACACATTAAGTGACACACACATTAAATGACACACATCACACGTCACACATTAAGCCATATAAACCAAAATGTCATTTGTGAATAATTGTCAGATGCAGATCATCAAAACAGGTTGACAGCTCGTGACAAACTACTGCAGCACTTTGATACAAGTCCTAAAAGATCAAAGGTTATGTTTCGTGACGAGCGTGTTGTTTACCTCAATTCATATCCATGCAACGTTTACTTTTGGAATGTAGCTAATCCACATTTTGTTGAAGAGGTCCAAGACCATCCACCACATGTTATGGTTTGGGCGGCGTTATCTGCCCACCACGTCATTGGTCCTTACTTTTGTGATGCGTTGGTCAAGAGCAGCGGTCATATCTGCATATGTTGGAGAATTACCTTATACCTGAACTTGAATGACGTGGACTCACCCATGAGATATATTTCCAGCAGGATGGGGCACCTGTGCATCATGCAGGTGTAGTATAAAATTACCTCAATCAAATTTTTTCATACCGGTAGATTGGCAGGTCATTGCCAACAACTCTGTGGCCACCATGCAGTCTTGACCTGACCACTTGTGACAATGCTCTGTGGGGGTGCGTTAAAGCTAAGGTACATAATATTGCATGGCATCTGTTGATGAACTGAAACAACGCATTCAGTAAGCATTTGGCACCACAACGCATGGTATTTTTCACCCTAAAACATGGTATTTTGGCACCATAACACATGGTATTTTGTCACCATAACACATGGTATTTTTCCACCACAACACATGGTATTTTGGCACCATAACACATGGTATTTTGGCACCATAACACGTTATTTTTCACCCTAAAAAAACATGGCATTTTGGCACCATAACACATTGTATCTTGGCACCATAATACATGGTATTTTGGAAACATAAACATGGTATTTTGGCATCATAACAGATGGTATTTTTCACCCTAACACATGGTATTTTGGCACCATAACACATGGTATTTTGGCACCATAACACATGGTATTTTGGCAACATAACACATCGTATTTTGGCAGCATAACACATGATATTTTGACACCATAACATGGTATTTTGGCACCATAAAACATGGTATTTTGGCACCATAACACAGTATTTTGGCACCATAACATGGAATTTTGGCACTATAACATGGTATTTTGGCAACATAAAACATGGTATTTTGGCACCATAACACAGTATTTTGGCACCATAACATGGAATTTTGGCACTATAACATGGTATTTTGGCACCATAACACATGGTATTTTGGCAACATAAAACATGGTATTTTGGCACCATAATATGGTATTTTGGCACCATAACACAGGACATTTTGGCACCATAACACAGGACATTTTGGCACCATAACATGGTATTTTGGCACCATAACACATGGTATTTTGGCAACATAAAACATGGTATTTTGGCACCATAACACATGGTATTTTGGCAACATAAAACATGGTATTTTGGCACCATAACACATGATATTTTGGCACCATAACATGATATTTTGGCAATATAACATGGTATTTTGGCACCATAACACATGATATTTTGGCACCATCACATGGTATTTTGGCACCATAACACATTATATTTTGGCACCATAACACATTATATTTTGGCACCATAACATGGTATTTTGGCACTATTAGCATATGCTATTTTGGCACCATAACACGTGATATTTTGGCACCATAACACATGGTATTTTGGCACCATAACACATGGTATTTTGGCACCATAACACATGGTATTTTGGCACCATAACACATGGTATTTTGGCACCATAACACATGGTATTTTGGCACCATAACACATGGTATTTTGGCACCATAACACATGGTATTTTGGCACCATAACACATGGTATTTTGGCACCATAACACATGGTATTTTGGCACCATAACACATGGTATTTTGGCACCATAACACATGGTATTTTGGCACCATAACACATGGTATTTTGGCACCATAACATGATATTTTGGCACCATAACACATGGTATTTTGGCACCATAACACATGGTATTTTGGCACCATAACATGGTATTTTGGCACCATAACACATTATATTTTGGCACCATAACACATGGTATTTTGGCACCACCAGATGTGGAGAGAAAGTATCTGTGCTGTGACAATGGTTGGACGTCATACGGATTCATTTGATGTCCAAGGAGGTATTGTAATTATTGTATTTTTGTAATATGGTATTATTACTCCATTTATTATGTATTACTGTCATGATTATAATATGTTATTACTCCTGGGGCTTATGGCTCACCCTGGTAGATGGTATAAAGAAATATTGGATAAGCAGATAAAACCGTGTCCTGTGATTTACGACTCACCCTGCACATACATGACTTGTTAGCAGAGCCGACATATTGATTGTTGTTGTTTATATTCATGAAATCATGGTGCAGAAAGGATGCACATTATGAAAGGAAGAATGTGCATTTGGCCTAGGCTGAGGCATGTCCCGGAAATCCTCACCATTTACCATGAGCTAGTAACACAGGCAGGGTAACCGTCACCCCTGTGCCGTAATTTCAGACATGATCCCACATATTTCTACAAGAAACAAAATGGAGACTTCAAAGACACTCCACTGCTCCAGTCCCGTTTTTAACAGCTTCTTGACAAAAAAGGGTGACAACCAAAAGTGCTGAGGTTGCGACCCTTCTCAGTACCGTAGACGCATGATTCTGTACACTCAGTAACTCAATCCTCACCTTTACAGCCAATCACCACTTCCCAAGCCACCCACACCTTCATTCCAAGCTGCAGATTTCACTCACCTCTACTTCCCACCACCAAGGTTCCCACCATGATGGGAGAGTCAGTAATCCATAAACGTCACTTCACATCAGTGGTTCCCGCCAAGCCGAGACCCAGCTTAACCTCACCTCACTTCATCCGGCCATACCTGCCACACGTCGCTAACGGTAAATCCACCTGTGACGTTTGTGCGACCTGACGAAGGAATAAAACAACATGAACAATTATAACGTGTTAAAATGATTGTTTTGCTTCACCGTTATCTCAACAAAGGTATACATAGCATCAAATAATGCACCGTAGGCCTAAACTAATAATTCTCGGAACGATCAACAGAGCATGGGACTTTTAGTGGTGTGTCGGTGCACGTGTATGTGTATGTGTTACAAAATATGTGCAATATGTCACGCACAACATACGTGTACACATGTCACATATAACATGTGTAAACAATACATGTGCAATATATATATATACATATATACAGTGCATTCAGAAAGTATTCAGACCCCTTCACTTTTTTCACATTTTGTTACGTTGCAGCCTTAGGCTGAAATCGTTTAAATTCATTTTTTCCCTCATCAATCTACACTCAATACCCCATAATGACAAAGAGAAAACAGGATTTTAGAAAGTTTTTCAAATTTATTAAAAAGAAAAAACTGAAATATCACATTGACATAAGTATTCAGACCCTTTGCTATGACACTTGATATTTAGCTCAGGTGCCTCCCATTTCTCTTGATCATCTTTGACATGTTTCTACACCTTGATTGGAGTCCACCTGTGGTAAATTAAATTGATTGGACATGACTTGGAAAGGCACACACCTGTCTATATAAGGTCTCACAGCTGACAATGCATATCAGAGCAAACACCAAGCCATGAGGTCGAAGGAACTGCCTGCAGAGCTCGGAGACAGGATTGTGTCGAGGCACAGATCTGGGGAAGCCTACAAAAAAAATTCTGCTGCATTGAAGGTTCCCAAGAGCACAGTGGCCTCCATAATTCTTAAATGGAAGAAGTTTGGAACAACCAGGACTCTTCCTAGAGCTGGCCGCCCGGCCAAACTGAGCAATCGGGGGAGAAGGGCCTTGGTAAGAGAGGTGACCAAGAACCCGATGGTCACTCTGGCTGAGCTCCAGAGATCCTGTGTGGTGATGGGAGAAACTTCCAGAAGGACAAACATCACTGCAACACCCCACCGATCTGGGATTTATGGCAGAGTAGCCAGATGGAAGCCTCTCCTCAGGGAAAGACACATGAAAGCTTGGAGTTTGCTCAGACTTGGTACAGCTTGGAGTTTGCAAAAAAGCACCTAAAGCACTCTCAGACTGTGAGAAACAAGATTCTGTGGTCTGATAAAAACCAAGATTGAACTGTTTGGCTTCCGCCTGGCCACTTCCGCTACTCCAACTGTGTGCCAACTCTCGTGCTTGTAATTGTTGTATCATCAAAGGCACAATTCTCCCTAAAATTTCACCTATCTGCCGTACTAAAAATTGGGCGCCATTTTTATTGGACACATCTGTGATGACTCTAATAGTCAGAATATTTAACTGTGTACCAAATACCATGCTTGTATGATTCAAACAACGGTTTATACAAATTAATATACCATATACCATAATATACCATATAAATGGCGGCCATTTTAAAAACATTGTTGTCACAGGACAAATATATGATAACCCTATAGTTAGGGGTCTTTAACTATGTGCCAAATGTCAAGCTTGTATGACCACAACAGTTTATACCCAGTAATGTACCAAATATATGTAAAATAACAAGCAATGGAGGCCATTTTGAAAAATGGCCGCCATTGTTGTCACAGGACAAATCTGTAATTGCCCTATAGCCAAATATCTTCCTTAGGACATACTCTAACTGTGCCAACTCTCGTGCTTGCATCATCAAAGTCACAATTCTCCCAAATATTTCACCTATCTGCCGTACTACGTCTACAGAGCCGGCAAAACCCATCAAACCATGTGTGCCTCCCCCTACTAAAGACGTCCACCAAGCTGTTGTATTCGGCACGTTACTGGATCTCACGGAACTCGGATCCCCGCAGACATAAACGTGGCTTAAACTGAAAGGGAGTCACCAAATTCTGGGACCTGGGTCCTCGCTCCCAGCATGACGAAGTTGGAGAAACGCAGCAAGCCGCCAGGGCAGGTCTCGTCCCAGACGATCCACGGGACATCCGGCGCCAGTAAAGGGTAAACGCCTCTCCTTCCTTCGGAGAGAATGTTCAATCAAAACACGTTCAGGCTTTGTTACATCAGCTTTAAATCATCACTTTATCGGATGACGAGGCACAACAGCGTTACAGCACACCAAGATGGACACGACAAAGGAACAGCTGGGCCGCGCATGCGCAATAGCGATGATGCATGCTACGTCACTTACAAACATCAGTAACAACGTTGACGTAATAAATATAATGGCGCGGCACCATGTGCACGACCCTCCACCCCATCGAAGCTGCCGTGGCTCAGGTCAGTCTTTACTGTCTTTGAAACCGATTTATTCGACGCAGCTCCTGGTCCTCGCCGCTCTTTGCGAAAGGGAGGCGGCACGACCGACAAGTAATGCCGCCTCCTTCACCGCCGCCATTGTGTGTGTGTGTGTGTGTGTGTGTGTGTGTGTGTGTGTGTGTGTGTGTGTGTGTGTGTGTGTGTGTGTGTGTGTGTGTGTGTGTGTGTATATATAGATGTGTAGTGTGTGTGTGTCTATAGATGTGTGTCTATAGATGTGTGTCTATAGATGTGTGTGTGTCTATAGATGTGTGTGTGTATGTGTGTGTGTGTGTGTGTGTGTGTGTCTGTCTGTGTCTGTCTATAGATGTGCTTGTGTGTGTCTATATGTGTGTGTCTATATATGTGTGTGTGTGTCTATATATGTGTGTGTCTATAGATGTGCGTGTGTGTGTGTGTGTCTATAGATGTGCGTGTGTGTGTGTGTGTCTATAGATGTGCGTGTGTGTGTGTGTGTGTCTATAGATGTGCGTGTGTGTGTGTGTGTGTCTATAGATGTGCTTGTGTGTGTGTGTGTCTATAGATGTGCGTGTGTGTGTGTGTCTATAGATGTGTGTGTGTGTGTGTGTCTATAGATGTGTGTGTGTGTGTGTGTGTGTCTATAGATGTGTGTGTGTGTGTGTGTGTGTGTCTATATGTGTGTGTGTGTGTGTGTGTGTGTGTGTGTGTGTGTGTGTGTGTGTGTGTGTGTGTGTGTGTGTGTGTGTGTGTGTGTGTGTGTGTGCACTCGTTGGGGTTGTTAGCTGCTATCTCCACACCTGGGTGGGTTTCAGGAGATGGATCAGAGACCTACTAGTTCATTTTGAAGCCAAAAAAAAAAAAACACCGTGTTAAATACAACAGTGAAAACATCATTAAAGAAGAGTTCAAATAAAAGCATTTTAAAACCTTTTCAGTGGATACTCAGGAGACATGTTTTCACTTTATTTTTTTCAGTAAGAGCTCGATTCAGTGGTAAACCGAATAGATGTGCTGGGCCATGTACCTGTAATGTGTGTGGCAAGTTGTGTATATGAGTATAGTGTCACGTTCAGGTACCACATGTATGGTCAGATAATGGAATCTGCGGTCAGGATTATGAATGAATGAATGAATGATCGTTTTAAGGCCATTTTCCCCGCTGGAGCAGGGGTTAGGATTATGAATGTATGATAATAATATATGAAAACATCGAAGAAAGTAAGCGTCCATAAGTAAAGATATAAACTGTGGGTAGAGAGTTACAAAGTGAGATCGAATTTCTGACTTCACTGCCTGTTTGCACACACCTGAGATCATGGACCGACACAGGGCTTCCAGGTCTGAAATTTGGAAATATCTTATTGCAACCTCAAAATTATCGTATTTTCAGAAAAAGTATCGTAAATTCAAACGGAGCCATTCTTCACGGGGCCACCGTTATTTGCAGCCCCATTATAAGCGCGAAGACCGCATGCCGTGCAGTTCAGAGGACTGTTTTATTAATAGTCAAAGGAAATTAGTGAAAGGTCAAGATCATGTGGAACATGTAAACCACTGATTCATTCAGAGTGAGAAAACCTATTAGCCAAATTTGTTTTGCATACCATTTAAACATGTCAAACGGTTGCAGTTATCTTTTGTGGTGGTGGTGGTGGTGGTGGTGTTGTTACCATATACTCGAAGCGAAGGGTGGGGCTAAGCAATTTGTTCACTTCTGTCCGGCCTGCAGTCCAACCACCGTCTGGGTTCTCGTGAACCCAGTTTATGATCGAGGAACAACTTAATTTCTATGGCATGTTATATTAGTACTTTGTCTCTGAATTTGTCCCGACCACACATGTGCGGAGACGAGTGAGATAATATGTTTACTCTGTCTGCTATTAAAATACAATTGAAAGTCATTCCAAACAGGAAACGTACTGGTTTGAAGGATGTTAAAAAGGACACAAACAACAGGCATGGATAACTAGCGTGATGTGATAGCGTGATGTAAAAGCCACTGCGTCAACGATGGTAAACTTCCGGAATTTTTTTATTTTTATTCAACCTTCACAATATGTATTTTATTCAAATTGAGTCGTAAACGTGAACTCTGTAAAACACAAATCACCTTGATACGCGTCGAAAATCTTTTGTTTTGCAGTGCTTGAACACGTTAAATTAGGTGGTGTATAAGACTGCTTCAACGGCTCCAAACTTCCAGATATTTTTATACGACCTTTGAAAGAATAATTTTATTTCAATTGAATTATATACCTGACAACTGCCTGGTGTGTGTGTGGTGTTCTATGAACTGTGTTGTTGTCGTTGTTGTTGTCGTCGTTGTTGTCGTTGTTGTCGTTAAAAGGTCAGCGTCTATGCAATACAGTGTTATACTGGACGCAGGCCATTACGATGTTTTCATGGGTGAGACTGCACACCAGATTGAGAAAAACTTTGTGATTTGTAAACTGTAAATTGAAAGTCGAGTACCGTGAGATACTCCAATGGTCTTAAAGCCTTTGGTTTCCAGGGCATCAGACTGAGCTAGATGTGAAGCGGGGAAGCTCGCCCAGAGCGGAGAGCAGTACTCCATCAGGTTGCAGATGAAGGCCTTGTTGGTGGATAAGTGTTCAGGTGTACCATGGAATGTCTTTGTTTGATGGAAAGACTTTGTGCAACAGTCAGTGACTGGATTTGGAGGCCAACTGTGAAATGTGGTTTGCCCAAGAAAAATGATGGCTGATAGTGAGACCCAGGTCCTTCCATGTTAATAACTATAACATCTGTGTCCTATCTATCTATATCTATCTATAATTCCAGTAATCTCTGTCTGTACGTTTGTTTGTCTGTGACCGCTGTTTCTCGACAACCACGGGTCCGATATACTTTTAACTTGCCAGGTATATTGCTGGGGACCCGAGGATGTGCCTTTTCAAGGTTTCATATTAATCGGACAATTACTTACCGAGCTATGTCCAAAAAACGATTCAACCAATCAGAGAGCAGCGAACTATCGCGTGTGCCGAACGTGGCGGGCACACTCTGCCTCGGATGGCACATTTGAGAGCGTATTCATTTATTTCACGTTTGCAAACTATGTTGGCGTTAAACTATGTTTTAACACTAATAAAAACGAATTTGCGATTCATTCGCTTTCCTGCGCGTTTGTGCACGCGATGGCGATTTCTTTACCAAACTCCGGAAGCCGTTCGCTTTGGACCAAACCATTGCATGTAAATAGAGGGGGGGGGGATTGTCACCACTCGCAAGCCGTTCGCTTTGGACCAAACCATTTCATGTAAATAGAGGGGGGGGATATAATTTTAGATATAGATATAGTACGGGCATGCCCTGCCCTAGTTTTAATCAATGGCATGACCTGTTTATTGTCTTCTTATTCTGAAGGACATTTCCCACAACGAGAAGGCCAAAGAACTGATAACAACGAACAACTGAAGGCCAAACAATGGTGAACCTCTGACACTATAATTCTATATTTAAGGTCTTTATCTTGTGGCATTTTAAATACTAGTACACCCGCTAACTACGGGAGGGGCAGAAAGGGTCATTCTTCTTTGGGGTACATAGATTACAGTCGATCTATGGTCTGGTCTCAAGAACATTGGGTGTGTGTTCATTTACCAAGTTTCTTGTGGAGAGATCGCCAAGTGGTTTCAGCATTCGAGGAAAGCACTATATTCAAAACTGTTAAGGAACGGCTGGCTTGACAAGCACTAGCTAGTTGCTTGGTAAATGAGCACACCACGGGCTTCTTCCCTTTCAGTTTCGTGTTAAACAGAAGGATCGAGTTTCAAAAGTTCACCGCGAAAAACGCCATGTTAGCAGAAGAAAGGGTCATGTTATTAACCCAACACTTATGGGGTACCGAGAGTACAGTAGTTCTTCGCTCAGTTCTGTAAGTAAACCTTACTTCACGGATGTTTGGATTCCTCCAAATTTCGCTACTAGTACCTGACTGCAAAGCCGCAATGAGCCGGCGAAGCCAAAGTCTCTTGCCACTATTTTACCCATCACAATGGCATCAGTAGGTTAGGTAGTTGGTTGTAGGTAGGTGTAGTAGGTACCGTGCCTAGTTCAAAATGACACCATTTGCATTCTGGATGAGATTAAAATTTATATAATTTACTTCTTGTTTAATTCGGTGAATTTCGTCTCAACTTCGGATATTTCCGGCCATGAAAAACTATCCCCTACGGCCGCGAGATTTAAAAAAAAAAATTCTTCGTCAATTTTAGAATATTTGACGCCATTTTCAGCCTCCGAAACGAGGTAAAAAGCTTTTTTGAAATATTTTTTTAAATGCTCGAATCTCATTGGTTCCGGTAATTGGTGATGATTTTCGTTGAAGATAACCAGGGCCCGTGCGGGCCCAGGGAGCGAGGTTGGTCTTGAAGTATTTTAATTACAAATTAGAGGTGCATAAGATTGTGAATCAAACAAAGACGGGTGAAACAAACTCCTATTGAACTTGTTCGCAATTTTTTATGCATACTTCCGCATCCGGAAGATGGCGGCCTCCATTGAGTGATTTGGTTTTTGAAATATTTTTTCAAATGCTCGAATCTCATTGGTTCCGGTGTTTGGTGACAATTTTCGTTGAAGATAACCAGGCCCGTGCGGGCCGAGGTTGGTCTTAAAGTATTTTAATTACAAATTAGAGGTGCATAAGATTGTGAATCAAAAAAAGACGGGTGAAACAAACTCCTATTGAACTTTTTTCAATTTGTTATGCATACTTCCGCATCCTCAAGATGGCGGCCTCCATTGAGTGATTTGGTGCGTCAAAGCTTCGAAATTCTCAAGGGATCCAGCAAAATCTGGCTTTTCAACATAATATGTACGCGTTCATTCACAACACCGGCTTCGCCGGCTACTAGTACCGACTGCAAAGCCGCAATGAGCCGGCGAAGCCAAAGCCTCTTGCCACTATTTTACCCATCACTATGGTATCAGTAGGTTAGGTAGTTGGTAGTAGGTAGGTGTAGTAGGTACCGTACCTGGTAAGACTTGGTAAAAGAGAAGAGCAGACAGTCCTCCCCAATACCTGCATACCTCTTGCCACTATTTTACCCATCACCATGGCGTTAGGTAGTTGGTAGTAGGTAGGTAGGTAGTTGGTAGTAGGTAGGTGTAGTAGGTACCGTACCTGGTAAGACTTGGTAAAAGAGAAGAGTTATCACGAATTAGCTTGGGTACCCAAGACTTGGGTACATTTATGTCGTTGTTAAGCATAAACTTAAACGTCGTCCTTCATGCCACATCTGATAGGTCGGTGTGGCGATGAAGAATGGAGGCGAAACATTGTTCCTCGTTTTGGCTTTGACCGAGTGACATGGCGGGCGTTTTGCAGAATCGAGTCGAAAAACACGTTGTTTAAGTGCTCGTACTTTTTCGCTGTGCAGTAAGCGAGTGACTTGATACGTTTCACAGTGCCCAAAGCAATGACGATTTAGCTTAGGAAATTTGAGCATATGATGAGAACTATTTCGAGCAGCATATGCTTACGCGTGATTCGGTTGTTTTGCACCAACCTCGTTCCCGGCGTCGCAGACGTCGCAGTGATTCCCGTCGCAGTTCCCGGCGTCGCAGTGATTAATTCGGTGAAGAATTCCGTCTCAACTTCGGATATTTCCGGCCGTGAAAAACTATCCGTATTTCTAAACTAAATATGTAAACCGCTTATACCGTATTTCTGGCCGTGAAAAACTATCCCATATGGCCGCGAGATTTCTAAAAAATAATTTTTCGTCAATGTGAGAATATTTGACGCCGTTTTCACCGTCCGAAACGCGTAATAAGCTTGTAAAAATTTTTTTCCCAAATGCTCGAATCTCATTGGTTCTGGTCTTTGATGACGATTTTCGTTGAAGATAACGAGGTTGGTCTTAACGTATTTTAATTACTAATGAGAGGTTTCATTAGATTATGAATCAAAGAACGACGGGTGAAACAAAGTCCTATTGAACTTTTTCGCAATTGTTTTATGCAAACTTCCGCATCCGGTCGATGGCGCCCATCATTGAGCGCTTTCATTTTAGAAATATTTTTGCAAATGCTCGACTCTCATTGGGTCCGGTGTTTGGTGACGCGTTTTGTTGAAGATAACCAGGCCCGTGCGGGCCGATGTTGGTCTTAAATTATTTTATTAATACATCGGAGGTGCATAAGATTGTGAATCAAACGACGACGGGTGAAAGAAACTCCTAATGAATGTTTTAAATTTGTTATGCATACTTCCGCATCCGCAAGATGGCTGCCTCCACTGCGCTTCGGATTCTCGAGCCAAGGCATAATCAGGTTTTCAACATAATACGTACTCGTTTATTGACAACACCGGCTTCGCCGGCTATTATCGTTAGTTTTGTTATTTGAAGCGGCCTTGGAAAAACGCCACGATGAAGCTAACTTAATATGGCTATACACCTCAACACGCAACCCATTGCCGGCAATGGCAGGGAAAACCCGCTCGGGGGAGAAAACTCCCTTGGGGAGGGGGGCAGATGAATGTGCTACAACCTTCATTATGTAACCCTTGGTCATCCTGTCAAGATTGGTTGAGATTGGATAAGTAACGACAGAATGTATTGGCGTCAAAAATTCATCAGACAGACAGACACAAATGGCATATTTTAGTATGATGTAACTGAGTTACCATGCCTGCTGTAAACATTAAAACATTCTGCTTTTTAATGTGGGAAAGATGTGCCGATGCTGTTTGGCAGAATTCGAAGGAAAAGATTCACACATTTTAATGTTCTGTTTGAATACTTCTGCTTCTATAGTGTGTTTACATGTATCAATGAATTAAGCATTTTTACCTGGGACGTGTCGCAGGTCTGCAAGAGCTCCTCGTGGTTGTTGTTGTTGTTGTTGCTGTTGTGGTTCTTGTTGGGGGTCGATTTTTGAAATGTGCACCAATTGGTCGGACAGCTGCTGGATCCCACCCACATTAGTCGCTTGACTTCACCCACCATGGCACCCAGACAAATAATATGGCTGCCATCCTTGTTTTCTGCTGGGCCTAAGACATCAGGCCTGTGGCATTTAACATTTTAATAGTGCATTAAATGTGTGTTTCCAAATCGGGCCTTCATCTTTTAAGAGTGCTTCAAATGTGTGTTTCCCAGTCAGTCCATTTCCAGATTCTGTCACCGGTTGTGACCACAGTGCGGCCATTCTTGTTTATACATAAAAACAAAGAAATAAACCTTTGTTTAGTCGATGAGGAAAAAACACAAAGGTGTTGATGTTTCAGCTGTCCACCCTTTGTCGGAGCAAGCACTCATGCTCTGACCAACGGTGGACATCCAAAATGTCAGAGCATTTGTGCCTTTTTTCTGGTGGAAAGGTTACCATTACACCTACTAGCAACGGTACCCGCCCTACAGGCGGGGCTTCAATTGGGAGGCCCAAATGAAAAGGCAAAATATCAGAAGGCTTTTTTTATTTTAAACGATTCATATAAACATCTGTTGAATTATATCACACGCAAATCATCAAAATCTAAACAGTACATGGCACCCATTTTGAAAAAAGATTGAATTCTGCAAAACGGAAGCGGCCGCTACACGTCTTTCTCAGTCGCACGTTTATGTGTGAAGAGTGCACGCCGAATCTGTGACACGGAAGCGGCCACTACACCTGTTTCTCAGTCGCTTTGCACACGCTGCCATGTTACTTCGGAGCCGCACGTTTCTATAGGAAGAGTTCATCAGGAGACGATCTACTCTCTCCTGGTACGTATAATTTTAACAAAAGCCACATCACTGTTCATATCGGTAAATATTACTCCATCATATTTGGAAAAACTGGAAAATTGGAAAACGTAGAAAAATTGGAAAAACAATTTAGCCTATTTTACTCCCTGGGGTCCCAGGAATACCCACCCAAAATTTCGTTGCGATCGGTTCAGCCGTTTTTGCGGTACATTCGAACGGACGGACGGACATTTGGTGAATTATAGTAAAATTACACCATTCATTGACCATATTGTGCCACCTCGGCAGATATTGCTCGTCTTTGGTGGAACGGGCATTTAAAAAAAGATATTCATTTGAATTAATTTTTTTAAAGCATTTTTCTGCAGACGCGTTTTGCAATATTATTTTACCTTTTTATGAAAAATCTTTGCTGTTTTTCTTGGTCATTGTTTGTTGGACCAAAAACCCACTGAACAACCCTTTCTACTCATTTGCACTGTAATATTCAGCAGGCTCAGCTTGGAAAGAAAAGCATCTTCCATTGAATCTCCACCAGCTGTAGCTGCAGTCTAAAATATTTATACCACCCAGACACCACAAAGGGCTTTTGTAATGGAAATTGTCCTGGACTTACCCATTTGGGCAGGAATTGCACCCAACTGGCCTGCACTTGCACCCAACTGGCCTGGACCTGTACCCAATTGGGCTGGACTTGCACCCAACTGGCCTGGACCTGTACCCAATTGGGCTGGACTTGCACCCAACTGGCCTGGACCTGTACCCAACTGGCCTGGACCTGTACCTAATTGGGCTGGACATGTACTAATTGGGTGTGACTTACACCCAACTGGTCTGGACCTATACCCAATTGAGCTGGACATTACCCAATTGGGCTAGATAAAGTTCTCACATTGATAACCCCATCTGCTCTACCTCCAGGATGTGCATATACGAATACGAGCCACAGGTTTCCTTTCTAAAAAGGAAAACAAACCATTTGTTCAGTCTTGGTTCATGACATGTATTTGTCAATATGTTCTCCCATTAAAATGCATACAGTTTCTCAACTGTACTCACAACCTGTTTGAGCTACACAAGTCTATTGAGTTAATATTAACACTGTATGTTTGTTTTGTTGCATCGTTTGTGGCATCGTTTCAGCTTACGAGGCACGTGTTCCATAAGTGTGTGAATGTACACTTGGGTAAATGGTAATGTGCCACACCCAATGCTACCCTGGTCCTAGGAATGGAAGCATATATTGTTGATAACCTTACTTTGCCACAATAAACAATTAGAAATAACGATATAATTATTATTCCTTTCGTATTTCATAAATTATTGGTATAATGAGATACTAACCACAAGATATTTAATGTCAAATATTTTCAATATATGGGCTATCTACCATATAAAACAGTGTGTGTGTGTGTGTGTGTGTGTGTGTGTGTGTGTGTGTGTGTGTGTGTGTGTGTGTGTGTGTGTGTGTGTGTGTGTGTGTGTGTGTGTGTGTGTGTTTGTGTGTGTTTTTGTTTGTTTTTGTTTGTTTGTTTTTTGTTTTTTGTTTTTTGTATACAGAATCGAGGCTCGTGAAAGAGCTAACATTTATCGCACAAACAGACAAACAAACAAAGTATATAAAATGGGGAGCGGTAGACAAGATGGGGAGAGAAGGGGAAGCACATGAACACAACATTTGAGAGCAGGGACATCGGGAATGTGTGGGAGGGAGAGGGCTTGGGGGGAGGCGGCATGGGAAGGGGGGGGGGGGAGGGTGGGAGAAGTATATACACAAGGTCACCAATGACGTCCAGGAAAGAAGTGTGTGTGTGTGTGTGTGTGTGTGTGTGTGTGTGTGTGTGTGTGTGTGTGTGTGTGTGTGTGTGTGTGTGTGTGTGTGTGTGTGTGTGTGTGTGTGTGTGTGTGTGTGCGCGTGTGTCCCTTCATAAGGCTAGGTTTTAAAGGCTTTGAGTTGTGCTTTAGGAGTGATTTGAGTTGGGGGTGTTAAAGGGCAATCTTTGAACACGACTGTGTGTCCACTGGTTAAAAGACCTAAAAGACTCCGAGGACCCAAAATACCCCAAGGACTCAGAAGACCCCTAAAGACCCAAAAGGCAGAAAAGTCATTGAAATACCCCGAAGACCCAAAAGACCTCGAAGACTCTTAAATACCACAAAGACCATGAAAAACCCAAAAGACACCGAAGACCCCAAATTCCCCAGAGACCCAAAATATCCCAAAGACCCTTAAAGACCCAAAACACCCCAAAGACCCCAAAAAAAAATCGAGAAGACCAAAAAGTCCCTGAAAACCCAAAATACCCCAAAGATCCTTAAGGACCCCACAGAACCAAACAATCCAAAACACTAAAAATACCCCAAAGACCCTTAAAGACCCTGAGGACCCAGTGGCACCCAAATTACCCCAATGACCCAAAACACCTAGATGACTGAAAAGACCTGAGGACCCCAAAGATGCAGAGGACCAAAAGGACTCAAATGACCAAAAAGACCCTGAAGACCCAAATGAACCAGAGGATCCCAAGGATGCAAAAGAGCTTGAACACCCAAAAGACCCAAATTAACCAGAGGACCCAAAATACTTTTAGGAATCGGAAGACCCAAAAGAAGAGTAATTATGTCTCTTACATTGGAATTGTAGACAGTGGCTTGCAAACCGAACCTTAAGGTCGGTGTATGGAAGCGTTTTTTTTTTTTTTATTACAATAAATACACGGCGTAGAGAGGTGAAATTCGCTGAACATGACGTGCAAAGTGCGCACAGTAAACTGAGTGTGTATTTACCTCTGTAGGATGTCAATCCAAAACACTAAAAAGACCCTTAAACACCCTGAGGGCACAGTGGACCCCAAAGACCCAACATACCCCAAAGACCCAGAGGACCCCAAAGACCCAGAGGACCCCAAAGATCCAGTGAACCCCAAAGATCCAGAAGACCCTGGGGACACAAATGACCCAGAGGACACAAAAGACCCAAAAGATCCCAAGGATGCAAAAGAGCTTGAACACCCAAAAGTCCAAAATGAACTAGAGGACACAAAAGACCTAGAGGACTAAGAAGACCCAAAAGAAGAGTAATTATGTCTCTTACATTGGAATTGTAGAGGATGACTTGCAAACCGAGCCTCAAGGTCAGTGTATGGAAGCGTTTTTTTTTTTTAAATCACAATAAATACAAGGCACAGGGAGGTGACATTCGCTGAACGTGATGTGCAAAGTGCGCAGAGTAAACCGAGTGTTCATTTACCTCTGCAGGATATCTAATAAATAAAGAAGATATAAGCACACCTGACACTAGGCCCAGGCTTCAGACTTTGGCACACTCATGCAGCTGCACCGTCAAATAAACTGTTCCAACCCGTCATTTTTGACGGGGTTTATACGAGTAATACCAATATTACGTGATTGAATTAAGGGCTTGTAATTGGTGAACAACCATGGCTACAAATGAAGGATGATTAAATACCATGATGTAATTCTCGAATCTGGGATTCAAAATTTGGATTGAAATCTCAATGGATTCCACGATTTGCTGAAATCAAACTCAAAACTAAACTAGCCGAGACTTAATTACACCATTGATCGAAGCAAACACCCTACTTAATACGGGACTTTGAAAATTATGTAATCTGCCCCTAAGTGCTCGGAGTGCATGAGCATAACCCCTTAGCAGCAATGTTGATCAGGGCATGTTTCCATATATCATGTTTGCGTGATACCGATTGTTAACTAAAACGGCTCATAAAACTTCTAAAAGAATCCGACCCCACTTGGAAAAGTGCATGAGAGAAAGGAATATGACTCTGCACAACAAAAGAGTGGGAGAACTTTCATAGTTTGCCCAAAGCACTGATTATGTTGGGCAATGCAAGGCCAGGAGTATCATAGACAGGCACATTCTACCAACTCCCACCTCCCCAATGGATCACTACCAGTGAATGGACTTTGCACCTTGCTGGAGTGCCTCCTGTGATCATGGCAGGCCTGGTGATTTATTTAATGGTTGTTTGCAATTTGAACGACAGTGCTGTGTGTCATTACCAACAGAGCAATGGGCACCAACTCTTTGACAAAGGACATCTTCACCGACGTGAAAATACACAAAGGCTGTGCCAGGTATTATTCACATGGGAGCCAGATGTATCAGGCAGACTTCCCTAAGGGAGGCACAGTATCTTGTTTGGGTATTTCTTAACAGTGATGAGAAGGTCATATCTGGGGCTTGTGAATATGCAGAGTAATTTAAAATGCACTTACAAAATGATGATATTTACAATTAATCAAGTTGGGGTGGGTGGAGGGTGGTGGGAGGGGGGTTCAATTTTGCATCCATGAACACACCATTTACGGTTTACCATTTTGATATTGCCACTTTTTTGTTTTAAATGATTAAAATAATATTTCATAGTCGAATTGAATCAGATGTCATGCTAGCAGGGCATGTTAAAAGTGCCCCAGGTTCAGAATGGTCACTCAAAACGCACACACAGCGCATGCGTGAACGGCTTTGTAAGGATTCATACCTCATTTTGATAAAAGTCTGGTATTCATGCAGCCTTCTAAGTGTGACCAAGTGTTCCAAATCTAAGTGTTCTAAGTGTTCCAAATAAATAAACTAAGTGCATATTATTATTTTTTCCAGTAATTACTGCATTTGCACGCAAAAGCCCAGAAGAGCATTTGTCAAATAAAATAAATATTCTAATTATATTTCACTTTTTTTCATGATTGTCTCATTTTGTTTTCATGTGTCGTCATTTAAAAAAATTTTTATTATGGCCAGGGCCTTCAAAACCTGGAAGTGTCCCGCAGGCCTCTCTGAACCTCTGAGAGGGACTGGAAACACAGCCTGCTCCTTGATGAATCACTCCCTCCCAGTCCTGACACGCTAATATAACAGGACTTATCATATCAGATCATCATTCAAAGCGGAAACACATAATCTCAGTAGGAAGCATGATGCCAGCATGAATAAACAATTTGCATGCCTAACTATTTATGCAGATTTTAAAATGTATCTACAAATGGTAATTACAGTGTTTTTAATATACAGCACCAATTCATTTTGTATTCTGAGACTTTTTGGATTGTGATCATCAATGAAGACAGGAGGAAAAAGAAATGATATAGTGAAGATGAATGTGCCCCCAGGCAAAAGATTGCTTCAAAAATAATTCTGTATCCCAGATGACACCTTTACCTGTACCATGTGTATTATCGTTAGCAAAGTGACATATTCAATTCTGCCGAGTCTCATGTGTACCTATTTACTCACCTTCACCGCTACTGACATGATACGGCTGATAGAAGCGAGGATAAACTAACTTGGTGACAGAGCGCGAACAACATGTTGCGAAGAGTGAGGTGGCATTCTGCAATCCTTAAAAAAAAGTGTGTGGCTGTCATGGCATCAGATTCATTCTTCCACACATCTATGAATTATTCCACTGTGAGAAAGTTATACAATTCATTTCTTAAATAAGCAATATCATGACCTTTATTTGACATGTCACTCTTTATCTACACACACACACACACACACAACGTGTGTGTGTGTGTGTGTGTGTGTGTGTGTGTGTGTGTGTGTGTGTGTGTGTGTGTGTGTGTGTGTGTGTGTGTGTGTGTGTGTGTGTGTGTGTGTATATATATATATAAGCTTGCTGTATAAATATATACTTACTGTATAAATATATATACTTACTGTTTAAAAAAAAGCTTTCTCGATAAATATTTACTTACTGTATTAATTAGTATATATGTTGGAACCCATCTGTGGATCGGTCCCATCGGCCAATGGGTCTGACCCATCTGTGGATGCACGAGAAATGACAATGCAGACCCATCGGCCGATGGGTCTGCGCCATCTGCGGATGTGTTGTTCACCTTGAAGGAATGTGTTGACAGAATGGTGCTCTTCAATCAGGTACACAGTCATTGGAATTACATGTGGTAGGAATTTAACAGAGATGATTTTTAAATGTTTTATTTAACTTTTATTTTTAAAATTTAAATTTTATTTTTTTATTTAATTTAAATTTTATTTTATTTAATTTAATATAAAGGAATTTAACATTCCCCTCCGCCATTATCAGAAGAACACCTAATGTTTTGTATGAATGTTGAGTATGTTATGTAAAACTTTACTAAAACTGCCATGTATCTGTTAATTACAAAATGTATTGACAAAATGTATAAATAGATGGGTAGAAATAGATAATAAAACATTTTAAAATCATCTCTGTTAAATTCCTACCACATGTAATTCCAATGACTGTGTACCTGATTGAAGAGCACCATTCTGTCAACACATTCCTTCAAGGTGAACAACACATCGGCCGATGGGTCTGCATTGTCATTTCTCGTGCATCCACAGATGGGTCAGACCCATCGGCCGATGGGACCGATCCACAGATGGGTTCCAACATATACTCTATAAATATATATATATTGTTGCGGCGGTGACGGGTGGTTCAAAATCCCGCAACAAATTGACAACAATTTTGTTGCGTGATTCCCCTCGGTTAATACCGGAGAATCGCAAATACCTTCAAGGTGCATGGATCAATGTGCACGCGCGTGCCAAAGAACCGCGCGATCGAACCCTCACTTTCCCACACCTTATGGGTGCCGAACGGATTTGCACGGTGTGGAAAGTGGCGTTACCCCACGAGATTTATGGACCTGAGTCTAGCCAAATTCGGTCCCGGATGATGCTAGGCCAATGGAGAAAAGACGTACCGAACAGGTTGGAAAGTAACAACAGAATGTACAGCCTTTTATTTTGAAGGCACAGAGAAACAGAGACGAAGATACAGCTTACCATTTCTTACTTAATAATAACCCCGACTTGGTGCCTTCACACTGACACACTCACTCTTACACAGGGGAAAAGGGGGGAGGGGCAAGGGGAAGGGGGAGGGGAAAAGGGAGGCGGAGGGGGGAGGGGAGAAGGGGAAGGGGTAGGGGGGAGGGAGGGGAAGGACGGAGGGGGAAGGGTAGGGGGGGGGGGGAGGGGAGGGCCAGTCAACAATGACGTTGCAGTTCTCATGGTCGGAGAGCAGCACAACAATCGCGACATCGTCCTGCATCTTCGCAAGAGCACGAAGTGGATTTTGGAGACTCACCGATCCTGTGACCCACGCCCTCCAGTACCGGCGTTGCCGGGCGGGGGAAGGGAGACCCGTACATTCCCAACCCGTACATTCGCCCTCTCGACTCAAGCTCGTATTCGATTCGTATTCGAAATCGAAAGGGGAAAGGGGAAATCCTTCGTATTCGAATTCGTAAACACGAAATATGAATTAAAATTTAATTCATATCGCACAAAATCGACACAAAACACGATCGCATAAAGGTGAAAAACACAATCGCTTTTCGCCCTGAATTACGTGCAAACGTGTGACGTGTGACGGGATGGAACATCACGTGATCGCTCTGAGCGAATCGGCGAGCTTCTCTGGCACTGGCTGAGATTAGCGGGTACTTCGCTGAAATGCGCTGAGGTAAATATGAATAAAAAATATGGATCTCGTCAAATATGGTCTCGGCTATGTTTGTCCCAGGCTCAATGGCCATGTCTATGCCAAATATCAAGCACGTGAGCCTCTCCGTTTCGGAGTCTATCGGTAACATTACACACACACACACACACACACACACACACACACACACACACACAAACTGTGTTATATATATATATATATATATATATATATATATATATATATATATATATATATAGTGAAAAAAATAGGGTGGTTTAGTTATCCAATTTTTAAAGAAAGAATGCACTTCCAACGAGAAAGTAAAACGAGTTCAACTCTGCAAATCTGAGCAAATAAGCATGAGCAGACCCAATCTCAGGCGATGTTTCACCTACTTCACAGCAGGCTTCGTCAGGCCAATCCTCAGGCCAATCAGGGTGCTGGAGATGTCTCGTCGACTCTTTGAGAAAACACCATGGAATTTTTAATGTCCATCAACTAATGCTCGCATACACAACACCCGGCTTAACCTCGGCCGAGGGAGGTCACACTTTGTGATGCAACAACAACAACAACAACAACAACATGCATTTTAAAGGCCATTTTCCCTGCTAGAGCGGGGGTTAGCCTTGCGGTCCCCATGATAATCTTCTCCATCTTGCCCTATTTTCTGCATCTCTCCTTGTTAACCCCCTTGCCCGCATTTCTTCTTCCACCGTCTTTAGCCAAGTCTTTCTCGGTCTTCCCCGTCCTCTACTTCCTTCTACATTCATTTCCATCACTCTACTCAACAAGTCACTTTCATCCTTCCTCAACACATGACCAAACCATCTCAACCTGTTCCTCTTCACAGCATCAATCACAGGCTCTATTCCCATCATCTTTCGCAATTCATCATTTGTCTTCCTCTCTCTCAACGACACTCCGCACATCAATCGAACCATTCGCATTTCCACCCTTTCCAACCTTCGTTGCTGCTCTACGTTCATTACCCATGTCTCGCTCCCATAAATCATAACACTTCTCACACATGCAGCATACACCTTTCCCTTCAGCTTCAATGACACTCCCCTCCTCATCAGCACGCCACTCAGTTCCCGAAACTTCTTCCATGCACATCTCACTCTAGCAACCGTTGCCGAGTCTGATCCACCTTCTCCATTCAGCATGTCTCCGAGGTAGCAAAATGTTTTCACACCTTCCAGCTTCACGCCGTCTCCAAGATCCAATTCAACATTTCCTCCATCTGCAGCTCCCTCTGTGCACACCTTACATTTGAATGTAGCTGCCACACTGGTTAATGACCATCTCAGTCCACCACATTTTTGATGAACCCACTCAGCGCACATTGTACATTGAATGGAGTTCACTCCGACACCCTTCCTGCACACAGCACAGGGCCACTTCCCAGTTCTTTCCACATCACCAGATGCTTTACCACTTGCCATCACCTTCGTCTTTCCGATATTCACCTTCAGACCTTTTGTCTCCATACATTCCTTCCACTTGTTCATCTTGTCCTTCAGTCCATCCATACTTTCCGCAATCAACACCAGATCATCTGCATACAACAACTCCCACGCGAAACCTTCCTTTACGTTCTGAGCCAGCACTTCCATCACAGCTACAAATAGTAGTGGACTTAGTATCGACCCCTGATGCACTCCCACCTTCACCTCAATCTCACCACTGTTCCCGTCCTTCGTCCTTACAGCTGTGCGCGCTCTTTTGTACATTGCCATCACTACTCTGATCAACCATTCCTCCATTCCTAACTTCCTCAATGCCCATGTCAATACTTTGCGTGGAACCCTATCGAATGCTTTCTCCAGATCAACAAACCCAAGAAACAACTTCTTCCTCTTCTCCATGTACTTCTCCTGCAACTGCCTCACAATAAAAAGTGCGTCTGTCGTTCCTCTTCCTGGCATGAATCCAAACTGCATTTCGTCAATCTTCACTTTCTTCCTTATCCTCCTCTCCAACCCCCTTTCCAATACCTTCATTCCATGAAGTGTGGCTACGAGCCACACTCCAGAGGGTCACCTTTCCCCTTGTATAGAGGGACGAGGGTACTCAGTTCCCAATCCACTGGAATGCGGCCTTCTTCACCACCAGATTACAGATCTCTGTCATTCTCTTCACACCCCAATTTCCTGCTGCCTTCAACATATCTCCCACAACTCCCGTCGGCCCTCCCGCTTTTCTACTCTTCATTGCTTTTATCGCTTCCTCAACTTCCTTCTCAGTTATCTTCTCTGTCGGTCCTAAAACTGGGTTACTCTCTATGTTGCCATCCCATTCATTCTCTGTATTCAACAGCATTTCCATATATCTTTTCCAGCTTCCTTTAATTCCATCTGGGTCCACAACGATTTGTCCCACTTCATCCTTCAAGCAACTCACCCCCATCACATCACACCTCTCTTTTGCTATCTGCTTTGCATCCTGAATACTGCTTTCTGACCCTCTTCCGAATCCAAGCGTTCTCCGAACATTTTCCTACATGCCTCCTGCACCTTTGCTACCTCTTTCTTTGCAGCCTTCTTGGCTGCCTTATAACTTTCATGCTCTGCTGTTTCTGCTCCCGTACCCTTCGCCTTCTGCCACTCCTTGAACTTCTTCCTCTTCTCGTCAATCCTCTTTCCAACTTCATCATCCCACCACCATGTTTCCGAGTGCCTCAGTGGTCCTTTTGTCCATCCACATACCTCACCAACGGCTCCCAACAGACTAGCTTTCATTGACATCCAACCACTTTCAAGCTCAACCACATCATCCTCTACCCTACTCAGCCTCTCTTTTAATGCCTCCCTTACTGTCACCTCTTTCAAACTCCACACCTTCATTCTCGGTTGGTACTTCACCCGCCGAGCTCTCCTCGCACCTTTCACCCTTATGTCGCAGACAACCAAGTGGTGCTGTGAAACAGCCTCCTCCCGCGGGATCACCTTTGTGTCCCGGAGGTGCCCCCTATCTCGCCTACACACCATCAGGTAGTCAACGGTTGTCGCCGACCCACCTGACGTGTATGTAACAAGCTTATTATCCTCTTTCTGGGACTGTGTATTACAAATCAACAAATCAGCTCCATCAGCAAACTCCAAAATCCTTTCACCTTCTCCATTTCTCACACCATATCCGTAACCCCCATGAACTCCCTCAAAACCATCCATACTCGTTCCCACATGCCCATTTAGGTCTCCTCCTACCACAACAACTTCCTCATCTTTCACGTTTTCCATCAGCTTCTCTATCGCACACCAGAACTTGTCCTTCTCTTCATCGCTCCGACCAACCTGCGGAGCATATCCCGAGATGACGTTCACCAAGAGCTTTCCAATCATAATTTTCACCATCATCAACCGATCACTCACTCTAGTCACACTCACCACACTGTCTACAAACTCCTCAGAAAACAGGACACCAACACCATTCACGCCCTCCAGGCACCCTTGCCACACAAACTTGTATTTCTGTCCCTGCCTACCCTTCACCATTCTCACACCACTTCCCTTCCATCTCGTCTTTTGCACACAACATATGACCACTCTTCTTCTGACCAATACTTGCACCACTTCTCCTGATCTCCCTGTCATTATCCCTACATTCCATGTCCCAAACCTCAGAAACCGATCTCCACTTCGGGCTGTACCCTGCCCATATGTAGTTGTAATTGTCATAGTTCTCTTTTTGAGGCAATGTTTTTATGGCCGGATGCCCTTCCTGACGCCAACCCTCTTAGTCGTCTCTTACGACACGCAGGGATACGGTGTACCTATTCTAATCCAGGATACACACTGGGAAATGTTTAAAACATGAAAATTCTGGGGGAGTGGGGGGTGGGCATCACGGCTGCGGGGGCCCCGTCAGCACCACGCCACGGCGGCCCTGTCAGCACCACACCACGTCGGCCCAGTCAGCACCACACCACGTCCGCCTGTTCAGCACCACACCACGTCAGCCCGGTCAGCACCACGCCGGCCCGGTCAGCACCACACCACAGCGGCCCGGTCAGCACTACACCACGTCGGCCTAGTCAGCACCACACCACGTCAGCCCGGTCAGCACCACACCACGGTGGCCCGGTCAGCACCACACCACGTCGGCCTAGTCAGCACCACACCACGTCGGCCTAGTCAGCACCACACCACGGCGGCCCGGTCAGCACCACACCACGTTTGCCTGGTCAGCACCACACCACGTCGGCCCAGAGCCTGGCGCGAAGTCCAAGGACATCAGCCCGTCATCCGAAAACAGATCCGGTTGGTGCGAACCACTAGGTCCATGGCGCGAACCAGGTCCCGACACGCCCTTGCTCGCTTAGCCCCGATGAAGGCCTCGCTGGGTGTTCTCCAAACAGGGGCAAAATCGCCCAAGCCGCGTTGGATTTCGGCAGCGGAAGCCTTGCCCGCTCGGCCCTGATGAAGGCCTCGCTGGGTGTTCTCCAAACTGGGGCAGAATCGCCCAAGCCACGCTGGATTTCGGCGGCGGAAAACAGCCACGAAGCGACGATATTCGGTCGGGCTGTAATGCGAACACCACGGCGGCTCGGTCAGCACCACACCCTTGGAAAGGACTTCGATGCTGAACCTACACCTCTTGTCACCTCCGGCTGCGTCCGTCCCACGCGTTGGTCATGCCTCGTTCCAGGGCTGAGTTCTGGTGGAGTGATGTTTTGGAGTTGTGAAAAAGGTAGGGCCATGAAGGTGAGGTGTAAGGGTGGTGGGTATCTTGGCACCTGGCATCAACTGTTTTGGCCAGAGTTGTATACCACAAACACTCCACGGGAAGGTCGGCCTCATAAAGGCATGTAGGCAAGCGGTCCTTGGTGTCCTCAATCTTAGCAAGTCTTGTATGAACACGAAGTTGTCGGCGTCATCGTTTATATATTTGGTGGAATAAACGTGTGTGCCACGTTACACTTTGTGATGCAACACCCAGTTTATATTCAAGTCTGGAAGCAAATACAGATGGGACAGCTCAAAGGTAAGTGCGTGCAACCTCCGCACCATTACCTGTCAGGACCGATCACTATTAATAATCTCTGCAAAACAATCACAGGAAACACAATGTAGTCATATAAGCAAATGCTCGGTTTTTGGAAATCCAGGTTGTTGTCAAACTTGATATTTTGCTGATAAACACGACAGGACTTTTGTTTATTATTTTAACACAATTGCAATCATAAATATAGAGAGCACAATACCTGGGAGTCATTTATCTGGCCATTGTGAATCGTCTTTGGAACGTAAGACATTGGCACATGGTTTTTCTGCTCAAGAATGAAAATGAGAAGACTATCAAATCTCTGTCATCTGCAGGCAATCAGCAACAGGGTTATAGCTCAGTGCATATTCACAGGGTAACATTTCACAGATAAAAGGGGACAGATTATAATGATTTAATACAGCGTACCAGTGGCGTGGGGCACCTTCATGGAACGGATGGCAATTCGGAGAAGCCCCTTATATGTCACCGATCATCCATGATTGATGATTAACATACAAATTCGAATTTAATTTTGAAATCTCACAGCTTGTAGGGAAATAACAAGGCATTCCTATTTCCTGTGTGTACCGGAGTTGCAAATCACAATTTTGTGGTCATTGCAATGACGTGCTGTGACAACACAACATAAAGAGATTTAATTACGATTTACAAATGAAATAATGAAGACAATTGGCTGTTGCATTATTTCTAAAATTGTTACATTCCCTTACAAGACAGCTGCTGTTGTTATGTATTAGATCTAGTGAAATCTCTGGCACCGAAACTTTTCAGAGTAATTAGATATTTAAATGTTTGCGCTTTCGGATTTACCGGTTCACCTTTCTTGTTGTACGAACTCACGTCGAATGGTGTACAAAGCTAATGCAGGTGGTAAAGAAATTGCCCCGGGGTGCGTCGTAGTGCGTGGTGCTTTTATGTGAGGCCAAAACGGGAATCACCCCAATGAGAGGGCGAATATTTTAGGTGCTGTTTGTCTGTCCGTCCCTCCGGAGCCTTGACTCGAAAATGACTGGAAACATTAATTTTATTTTGAGCACATGTATGCAATGTTGTTGTTTCGTATGCAGCCTGTGGATGCTGGTTGCATCATTTTTCTGGAAGTGAGGCTGCGCTGCACCAGTAAGCTGGTACTCATTTTGAGGAGCGCGAAAGGGTGACGGGCTGAGTCAACCCACCTGGTGTTATTTCAACCCTAAGGCAGGGGCTGGAACTCAAGACCCGAAGATCTTAAGCCAGCCACCTTACCTGGGATCGGAACCAAAAATCATGGGACCATTTCATTTCCGAATTTTGTAAGTTTACAAATATTTTCAGGAAATAATGGCACAGGAGTGTATATGCTTTTGGGAGCCATTATTTATTTATATACACTTTATGGTCATCGCTACCAAAACAAACCTTTGGATTATTTATTTGAATACCTTTAACCTTCTATCTACAACGTTTATTTATTTATATATTTTTACCTTCATATATATGCCAGCAATCATTATAGTTGGTGGACGTTAAAGATCCCATGGTGCCATTTGTGAAGAGAAAGTGTGCTATCGCGGGCAGCATGGCTAAATTCTAAATTATTGCCCGAACTTAACGACTGCTAGGAAGGCAATAGCAAACCTCACACAAAGCATAACCCTTGTCAAAACACAGCTTTACACAGTATGCAGTGTACGCCTAATATATATACATTATGTATGTATGTATATATATGTATATATATGTATATACTGTATATATATGTATATATATATATATATATATATATATATATATATATATATATATATATATATATATATGTTGGAACCCATCTGTGGATCGGTCCCATCGGCCAATGGGTCTGACCCGTTTGCGGCTCCGCAGATGGGTCGCCCATCGGCCGATGGGCGACCCATCTGTGGATGCACAAGAAATGACAATGCAGACCCATCGGCCGATGGGTCTGCGCCATCTGCAGATGTGTTGTTCACCTTGAAGGAATGTGTATGCATCAATGGTAATCCTGGTGATCAAGCTTGTGATGAACTTGTTGCAAAAGTTATTGCCAGTAAACGCTCACCGGTTATTACGGACGAAAAGTACGACAAAATTGTTAGTCATCTAAGTAATCCTGGTGATCCAGTTGGCGCACACTTCAGACACTGGGTGAAATCTAAACAGTTTCAAGTCATGGATCTGCCGGTTCTTGGAGTAACAAACGCTCTTGTTCTCCCTGGTAAACCCGAAAAAGCTGGCGATAATATCAACAAATTCCTACCACATGTAATTCCAATGACTGTGTACCTGATTGAAGAGCACCATTCTGTCAACACATTCCTTCAAGGTGAACAACACATCCGCAGATGGCGCAGACCCATCGGCCGATGGGTCTGCATTGTCATTTCTCGTGCATCCACAGATGGGTCGCCCATCGGCCGATGGGCGACCCATCTGCGGATCCGCAAACGGGTCAGACCCATCGGCCGATGGGACCGATCCACAGATGGGTTCCAACATATATATATATATATATATATATATATATATATATATATATATATATATATATATATATATATATATATATATATATATATATATGTGTGTGTGTGTGTATGTATATGTATGTACAGTCACGTGAAAAAGTAAGTACACCCCATGTGAAGTTTTGAGTTTTTCAACTTATTTCAACATACAGCTATTTGATCTTCATTTCAACAATATTGATGGATAAAGGTGATATAATATAACAAATATCATGAAACATTTACATTTTGTAGTCCCGTTTTGTAGTCATCCCTGGTGTTGGGCTAGCGGCTAGGGTGCCGGTTTAGGATCCAAGGATCCTGGGTTCGAATCCCGGTCGATCGCTGAATTAACGTCCAGGGGGGTTGACTCAGCCTGTCATCCTTCCGAGGTCGGCTAATTGGTTATTTACATTTTGTAGTCCATTGTATAATTTAAAAAAAGCTAAATGCAAATTTCGCATGTGGAAAAAGTAGGTACACCCCGACATTTATCACTACTTCAAATACCTAAAATTAGAAGCAGGTGCACAAGCTCGTTTGCTAATTCTTTTCAGCCATTCCTTGGTGGATTTACTGGTATGTTTAGGGTCATTGTCATGTTGCAAGGTCCACCTTCGGTTGAGCTTCAACTTTCTGACAGATGGCCTCACATTATCCTCAAGTACCCTCTGGTACAATGAAGAATTCATAGTGGATTCTATGATGGTGAGCTGCCCAGGCCCGGATGCAGCAAAGCTGACCCAAACCATAATATTTCCATCACCATGCTTTACAGTTGGTATCAGGTTCTTGTGGTCAAATGCTGTCTTTGGTTTTCGCCAAACATGTCTTCTGGTACTGTGGCCAAATAGCTCTACCTTTGACTCATCTGTCCAGAGCACATTGTTCCAGAAGTGCTGGTCTTTGCCTCGGTGTTAATTTGCAAACTTTAGTCTTGCCCTGATGTTCTTTCTGGACAGCAAAGGTTTCCTCCTGACACACCTCCCATGTAGATCAAATTTGTGCAGCCTCTTTCTGATGGTAGACTCGTGCACTTTGACATCAACAGCGACAAGAGCTTCGTGTAGGTCCCGTGATGACATTCTGGGGGTTCTTAGAGACCTCTTTCAGCATCTTGCGGTCTGCTCTTGGGCTGAACTTGCTCGGGCGGCCTGGCTTGAACAAATTGGCAGTTGTTTGGAATCTTCTCCACTTGTAGATGATCTTCCGGACAGTCGAATGATTGATTTCAAATTGTTTGGAGATCTTTTTAAATCCCTTCCCAGACTCGTAGGCATCTATAACCTTCTTCCTGAAGGCCTCAGAGAGCTCTTTTGATCTCGGCGTGGTGACGCCGCACACTTCAACAACAAAGAGCAAACCAAACTAAATGTCTGAGGTTTAAATAAGACAGGTTCCTCCAAGATCCTCTCTGACGATGTTCTAATCATTTGCACCTGAGCTGGTGCACCTGATTCTAATTTTAGGTATTTGAAGTAGTGATAAATGTAGGGGTGTACTTACCTTTCCACATGTGAAATTTTCAAAAGGTAAAGGAAAAAAGACAAAGCGAAATCACTTGCTGGAGACAACTAGCCTTAATCCCTCACTAATTATCACTGCTTCACCCTTCATGTGAAGACACATAAACAATCTTAAGCTACAGTTTCCCTACTGAAGTACATTGAGATTTATCCTACGCGTCCATGGTCCATGCTACGATTGTCCAGTCCTACCTTTACTATGGGATGCCTTCATCTACCCCATCAATGTACCTCTATATATATATATATATATATATATATATATATATATATAATATATACAGTCACGTGAAAAAGTAAGTACACCCCATGTAAAGTTTTGACATTTTCAACATATTTCAACATACAGCTATTTGATCTTCATTTCAACAATATTGATAGATAAAGGTGATATAATACAACAAATATCATGAAACATTTACATTTTGTAGTCCATTGTATAATTTAAATAAACATAAATGCAAATTTCGCATGTGGAAAAAGTAAGTACACCCCTACATTTATCACTACTTCAAATACCTAAAATTAGAATCAGGTGCACCAGTTCAGGTGCAAATGATTAGAACATCGTTGGAGAGGATCTTCGAGGAACCTGTCTTATGTAAACCTCAGACATTTCGTTTGGTTTGCTCTTTGTTGTTGAAGTGTGCGGCGTCACCATGCCTTGATCAAAAGAGCTCTCTGAGGCCTTCAGAAAGAAGGTTATAGATGCCTACGAGTCTGGGAAGGGATTTAAAAAGATCTCCAAACAATTTGAAATCAATCATTCGACTGTCCGGAAGATCATCTGCAAGTGCAGAAGATTCCAAACAACTGCCAACTTGTTCAGGCCAGGCCGCCCCAGCAAGTTCAGCCCGAGAGCAGACCGTAAGATGCTGAAAGAAGTCTCTAAGAACCCCAGAATGTCATCACGGGACCTACAAGTAGCTCTTGCCACTGTTGATGTCAAAGTGCACGAGTCTACCATTAGAAAGAGGCTGCACAAATTTGATATACATGGGAGGTGTGCCAGGAGGAAACTTTGCTGTCCAGAAATAACATCAGGGCAAGACTAAAGTTTGCCAATGAACACCTCGGCAAAGACCAGCACTTCTGGAACAATGTGCTTTGGACAGATGAGTCAAAGGTGGAGCTCTTTGGCCACAGTACCAGAAGACATGTTTGGTGAAAACCAAAGACAGCATTTGACCACAACAACCTGATACCAACTGTAAAGCATGGTGGTGGAAATATTATGGTTTGGGGCAGCTTTGCTGCATCAGGGCCTGGGCATCTCACCATCATATAATCCACTATGAATTCTTCATTGTACCAGAGGGTGCTTGAGGATAATGTGAGGCCATCTGTCGGAAAGTTGAAGCTCAACCGTAGGTGGACCTTGCAACATGACAATGACCCCAAACATATCAGTAAATCCACCAAGGAATGGCAGAAAATAAAGAAATGGAGGGTTCTGGAATGGCCAAGTCAAAGCCCGGATCTAAATCCCATCGAGATGTTGTGGGGGGATTTGAAACGAGCTGTGCATGCAAGAAACCCCTCAAACATCGCACATCTGAAAGAATTCTGCATGGAGGAGTGGGCAAAAATTTCTCCCAGTCGATGTCAGAGACTGGTAGACAGTTATAAGAAACGCCTACTTGAGGTTGTTTCTGCCAAAGGGCGCAATACCTCCTATTAGAGCCAAGGGTGTACTTACTTTTTCCACATGCAGAATTTGCATTTATGTTTATTTAAATTATACAATGGACTACAAAATGTAAATGTTTCATGATATTTGTTATATTATATCACCTTTATCTATCAATATTGTTGAAATGAAGATCAGATAGCTGTATGTTGAAAAAGTCAAAACTTTACATGGGGTGTACTTACTTTTTCACATGACTATATATATATATATATATATATATATATATACATATATATATATATATATATATATATATATATATATATATATATATATATATACAGTATATATATACAGTATATATATACAGTACATTCAGAAAGTATTCAGACCCCCTTCACTTTTTTCACATTTTATGTTCCAGCCTTAGGCTGAAATCGTTTAAATTCATTTTTTCCCTCATCAATCTATACTCAATATCCCATAATGACAAAGAGAAAACAGGATTTTAGAAAGTTTTGCAAATTTATTAATAAGAAAAAACTGAAATATCACATTGACATAAGTATTCATACCCTTTGCTATGACACTTGAAATTTAGCTCAGGTCCCTCCCATTTCTCTTGATCATCTTTGAGATGTTTCTGCACCTTGATTGGAGTCCACCTGTGGTAAATTCAATTGATTGGACATGATTTGGAAAGCCACACACCTGTCTTTATAAGGTCTCACAGCTGACAATGCATATCAGAGAAAAACCCAAGCCATGAGGTCGAAGGAACTGCCTGCAGAGCTCAGAGACAGCATTGTGTCGACGCACAGATCTGGGAAAGCCTGCAAAAAAAATTCTGCTGCATTGATGGTTCCCAAGAGCACAGTGGCCTCCATAATTCTTAAATGGAAGAAGTTTGGAACAACGAGGACTCTTCCTAGAGCTGGCCACCCGGCCAAACTGAGCAATCGGGAGGGAAGGGCCTTGGTAAGAGAGGCGGCCAAGAACCCGATGGTCACTCTGGCTGAGCTCCAGAGATCCTGTGTGGAGATGGG
>NW_027616793.1:122500-145000 GCF_964187855.1 Myxine glutinosa
AGTTGTTTTCCACTAATACAGAATGCAACAACCCTTGTATACCCGACTGTGAAGCCAATCATCAAATGCACCTGTCCATACATTTTGCCATGCCACCTGTGATATAATCCTGTTGTTGACTTCTTGCTGCGACAGACAATCAGTGACATGGTTCTTTTAACAAATAAATCACCAATGTGTAAAAGAAACTCACCAGATTGATATACTGAGTTAAGAAAGTAAACCCAAGTCAAAAAAAAATAAAAATTCCATCTTAAATGCCAAGTCTGTGTATGTATATATATATTGTTGCGGAGATGAGGACTGTATTTTTTTTATTGTGTGCTGTATTATTATTATTATTGTTTATTCTGCGCCCCCCTACCTCCGGAGCTGTGTAAAGGTGAAAGGGCATCCCATAATTAGTCCACAAGCATACACGTCAGCCAAGTAATAGAATACCCCTGTTGATAGTTATCTCTTATTCTGTGTTCTAGGGTAAGGCTGTGTCTCCCATTAATTGAAGTACTCCATTGCACCAGTGAAAGAGAATAGATCCCCTTTCATTCCCATCCCCAAAATCCCCATTTCCTTTACATCCCCTCTCGTCATTGCCGAGCCTCGATTGCCCATATTACATCCCCTCCAAAACCACCATTGACCATGTGCTCGAGTCGGGGAAGAAAGGCGTGTCTCCACCTCGTCATAGAGGGGAAGAGGGGCGTGCCCGCCCGTCGTCATCAAGGGCGGAGCCCGAGGGTCGCGCAACCAACCAGGGCCGAGGTGAGCACCCCGATGGGCGTGTCCAAAAGGCCGGCGGCTTAATCGCCAGAGGCGCTATAAAAGGCGCGCACGCAAGTGAGTCGTGAGTTGGTCGTCAAGAAAGAGAGTCGTGAAGAGTCAGTCAGTAGAGTCGGTGGTCAGTTGGTTGCGTTGGTTGCGGTGAGGAGTCGGTGGTAAAGAGTGAGTGGACCAAGAACGAGTTGAGGGTTTGGACCAGACGAGTCGGACAAGGCCTGGCAAAGCACGCGACGTCCACAGCAGCCACAACAGCAGCTTGGGGGCCTGAACGGCGGTTTGGAGCAGGGCCGTAAAGGAACGGCGGCTGCTAAACGCGCCGGTTGAGCTGCAGGACCCCCTTGGACCTCCCTCTCCCTCCAGCCATCCACCTCCTGCCTTTCCACCCTTCTTGTGTACGTGAGTTCGTTCTGTTTGTTCTGTCCTGGGTTAATTAAGCTTGTGTAGGTAAGCTAAAGATTTCACTGTGTCACCTGCGTCTTATGTGCTTGTAAATAAACGTGACTGCTTTCTTTTTGCTTATGTGTGTAAATAGTCAATAAATTCAGTAGTATTTCCAAACCTTTCTTTGCCTTCGTTTTCCTCTTTGCATTCGTCGTTTTAGTCTTTTCCCTCATTGAGCAGCTGCGGTGCGATCCGGCCAACGTTTGGGTGGAATCGGGTGAGTCGGGGATCCTGTAACGGTCGCGGTCGGACCATCCGCTCGGCCCATCATAACATCTAAACCGCGATCAGTAACAATATATATATATATATATATATATATATATATATATATATATATATATATATATATATATATATATATATATTGCATGTTTATAGATTTGTGCTCTATATAATCTGAATGTTGTGCTCTATAGTCTAAACTACTACTACTTTTATTGTGGCATCAATGAATCCCACATTCTAATGGGGTTGGCTGGTGAGAATTTTTGTCCCTAAGTCTTTCATGGACCCACTGGCCAGGCCTCACTTTCGACTGCATCTAATTTTGGCAGGAATTTGTCGTTTATCAAGGGGTCGGTGATAACGCTACTCCTCTTCATGGGAGGCCCCAATCTTGGGAGTCATCAAGTCTACCAAGCAGTGCTGGAAAAGGAGCCACCCAATTACTTTTTTTGATGACAACTTCATGACAACATCCTGTCTGCGATGCACCAATTTGACATTTTATAGTCATGCCAGAAATCAAACTCAAACTAAACAGCTCAAAGGTAAGTTTGCTGTCTTTACATCATCCTGACACACCATAGACTTTTCTGAACATTCTTTGGAAATGCAAATATATATGAAAACTTTATTAGTACGGAATGAATATTATGGTAATGTACAACATAATATACTCGCAGGTGCCCACGGAAATTCTGCCTTATATGAAATGTAACTTCAATGATATTATACAATGAAAAGTTAAATATATCGTGTGAATTTAATATTGTCTAGCTATATGAGCCCCCTAAATACATTGCCTGCTTAAATTAATCCTCCTCCTGCAACCCCAGTCCGTCAACCCCCTTCCCCTGCGACCCTAGGTCCTCAACTCTCCACTGCAACCCTCCGTCGTTCACACTTCCCTCCCCCAGAACCTCAAGTCCTCAACCCCCCTCCACCCAACTGTAAATCCCCAACCTCCCCACCCAACTAAGTCCAACCCCCTTCCCTCACCTAACCCCAAGCCATCAACCGTGGGTATTTCTGTGGGTGCCATCTCCTAACCTCCATCAAGTCTTCATAGTCCTCCCAACCACAGGTTTTAAATCCCACTCTCCACTCAAAATCCTCAACCCTCCCTCCTCATTCAAGATTCTCAACCCCTCCCCCCTCTCCCTCGCTCAAAATACTCAATCCCCCCCAACCCCCTACCCCAAGTCTTTAGCCCCACACTGCAAGTCCTCAATTCCCCTCTCCCAAAGAAATAGCTGGTCCCCTCTTTGCCCCACCTGCACCCCAACACCCAACGATGAAACACCGTTTAATTCAAATCTTTTGCAACATTCTGTCATCTCACAATATGAAAGAAACAGACCGAGGGATGGACAGGCAAATTGACAAGCAGATTATTACACAGATTTAATTTAAATTTTGGAATTGATTGAGCTGATTAAAAGAGGAGGTGCAGGTGAGACTGATGCCAACAGGGGAATTGCGCTCGATCACCTTGTTGGCCTGTCCTAGCTATGTTTGATCCCTTGTGTTTAAATATCCAGTTTGTCGATCTGATTGTCAATATCGATTTGCCTCATCATATCTATTTATTATGATCCTGCCACGTTAAATATATAAAACATAAGCCGTTTGTTTTCTATCCTTCCACTAATGTGTTTCTTAACATCGTGATTGTATGCGGGTAAAGGTCACACTACATGCAGTGCTGTGTTAAACAAATAACTTTTGTGAATTAACATAACGGGTGTGCAAGTACCCCATTAGGAGCTGGTATATGATTACGTCTTGAACTGGGTACAATTTATTGCAGGGATTGCAGATTTGTGTGGAGAAGTTTAGTTTGATAAGGGATAAGGCAGTTTATTTTTGTAACCGAACTGCCCTTTGCTCGCTGCACCTACGTGGTTCATTGTTTAACATCTGCACCGAGTAAGTTTCACCTCCCCCAGTTCTCGCGAGAGGAATTCTGGGACCATGCCGCACTTCCGGTTCTTGAGAACAACACCATTAACATGGATGTAATTTCCACATGCTCATTTGACTCTCTTCAGCCCATCAATCAAAGCCTCGTGCTGGGGCTTGTACTGAACTCTCATACAGAGCAAAGACATTCATAGAAGTCATTATTGTACTTTTGGGCTGACAATGATGCATGAAACTAATTACAAATTCCTGCTCTGATCAGCAGAGGGCGTTGCATCAGTGGCACAGCCACACTGTCTGCCAATGTTGCTACCCCGCAGCCTTTGCTGCATACAAATGAAGAAGTGTAAATTTATATGAATTAGTACATCAAAAACCATTGGCAAAGATTTGAATGTGGGACCCAATCACCATCAGTGTAGTTCCAGATGAGAACGCAAGACAGGATAATCTAAGTAAATTTGCCAAAACGATGATTTTTTTTTTACGGCGTAGCCCATCGGGCAGAGCCGTCGAGAACAGTGTTTGTCCGTCTGCATGTATGTAAGTATGTATGTATGTCCACTCAAACGTATACCAATCAGAGCTGAGAATCTGGGTGATGACATGGGTGATGTGATTACGTCTGATGTCATTACAGCGGTATGGCGGCTGACTCTCCACGCACCGCCATTTTGATTTTTATGCCGTTCATGCCGAACATATCGTCGAACCTGTCATATACCACAATCGCCATGCTCTACCTTTACGTTTTTCATTTGGTGTGAAACACAAACAAACTGATTGTTAAAATGACCATGAAATATCGAAAGCATCGGCGCTACGTCTCTTCCCGGTACGTATAGGCCTTAGGCGTTGTTGTAAAAATCAGAGAAACAACATTGTCTCAGATCATGAGTTTAATCTGAATCGATCCCTAGCAATACCTGTAAAGAGAATCAGCGAATATCATATCAGTACTCAGCATTCATCTGAATCAGTAATGGGTTTGCAATCGAGTACAAGCAAGCCTTGAACAAAGTGGTTGTACGTACCATCTAATTATGCACCTATGTAACATACAATAAATGTGACAGGAATGATCGCTACGCTGAATGTCCGAGATCTTTATAACTGCCACGCAGTGGACAGAAGTCGCATGACACCTGGGTTCAGACTTAGATACAATTTCACGACATTCTCCCCGGCGGTGAAACTACACTACCCCTAGTGGTGAGAACCAAGCTATACTATGTAGCACTATAGGAAACTTCAGTTAGCAGATGGTTACATAAAGCAGCGATTCATGTAAATCCCAGCCATAGTGATCGGGACAGCGAATTTCTCTTCCGGCGTGCGTTTGATACGCGTCAGGGGCTTCAACCGCGAGTCCGAATTCACCCACGTCGGGATAACCGCCTATCTCGGGTGACTGCGGCGGCACCTCAATGTCGATCAGATCGGGTGCGTGCGGGGGCGGGGTTGACGGCGAATTCCCCATCAACGGATTCCCCGGCTGAGCTCCGGCTGAGCAGTATCCCCGCACGGAGCAAGATGACACACCGAAACTGTACACTCACGTCCATTTGGCAGCAGAACTCGAGAATATGAACCTTGTCGACGAGCGGGTCGTGTTTACTCGGGCGAACCGCGCGTTTGAGGAAAGCCGGTTCGGGCTCGGCAAGCCAGCCCGGCAAAGGTTGGACAGCACCTGAACGGCGCAAGTAACGAAACAGACGATTGTGAGGAGTTTGATTAGTAGCGGTGCACAATAAAGTCCTGATCGAGTTTAACGCCCAGTGTACCATCCAGGTCCATCGGTCCAGCCCTAATCCACGGGTTTTAAGGCCCAGAGTAATGGCCTTCCATATAATGCCATTAAATCTTTCCACCTGACCGTTCGCCTGTGGCCTGTACGGAGTAGTATAGCTAGAAGCTATATATCGCTGGAGCAAAAAGGTTCTCACATCTTGGGACAGAAACACAGCACCTCGATCGGTGTATACATAGGCAGGATTCCCGAACATGGAAAACAAAATCTGCAGACACTGGATAACCGTCCCAGCGGACATATCGCTGCACGGGAAAGCAAAAGGGAATTCTGGAGAACTCATTAACCATCGTGAGAAGGTAGCGAGAGCTACCCGAAGCCGGTAGGCTAGGACTAGCAGGTAGACTCGAAGCCGGTAGGGGCCCTTTGAAGTCCATAGCCAATCTCTCCCACGGCCGAGTAGCCTGGATCAGTCTCTCCCACGGCCGAGTAGCCTGGATTTGTAGAAACGAGGTTTGAGTGCAGCACAAATGGAACAAGTGCGCCATAGCTGACGAATGTCCTCAAAAGAGTAGGGCAAATTGCGACTGTGCACATAATGAGCTAAACGAGTCACACTGGGATGGCACAACGTTTCATGAAGAACACACAGGTCCTCAAAGGAGGTGAGACTCGCACACACCGCTGGTCGTGAGAATGCGTCCGCTGCGAGATTATCCCACCCCGGGCGATACTAGATGCTGTTGCAATAATCTGCTAATTCCATTCTCCACCGAGTGATTTTCTCGTTCTTAATGCGCTGGGCATGGCGCGTGTCGTACATGAAAGCGACACTTTGCTGATCAGTAATGACCTCAAACCGTTTGCCAAGAAAATATGGCCTCCAACGCCTAATAGACTCAACTATGGCGTACGCTTCTTTTTCGACAGACTAGTGACGTTTCTCTGCGGAGGAGAGAGTCCTTGAAAAGAAGGCCACATGTTGCCCCCCTTCAGAGAGCGTGGCAGCTATCGCGTGGTCCGACGCATCGCTTTCCAAAACAAAGGGCTTGTTTTCATCTATAGATGACACAGCGGCGCCAGCTATGTCTGACTTCAGTCCATGGAAAGCGACCTTGGTGGCATGACACATGGGGAACACTTTGCAATCCACAAGGGAACGGAGCTTTTCAGAAAAAAATTGGATCCACTTTGAATAATGTGCAAATAGCCGAGGGCACGCTTCAAAGAAGCTCGATCGTGTGGCGGGGCCATGTCAAGCAAGGGGTGCAGTCGTTCTTTGTCTGGGGTGATAGTGCCCTGGGTCACGGTGTACCCCAGGAGATCTATCGTTCGAGCTGAATAGCGACATTTAGCCTCGTTCAGAGTCAGCCGGTACTTGCGCGCAACCTTGGGGAAGCGCTGCAGATTAGCATCATGATGAGCTTGATCGTACCCACAAACCGTTAGGTTGTCCAGGTAAACAAAGACATCCGTTAAGTGTTCCTTAGCAATTATGTCATCTATGGCCCTTTGGAAGCATGACCCCATTGGTGATTCCAAAAGGCAAATGAGTGAACTGGTACAACCTCTGTCCGGATTCAAACCCGGTGTTGATGCGATCGGCCCCCGCAATTGGAATTTGATGATACGCGCTTCGGAGATCTAAAGCGCTGTATACCGAGTACTGTGCCACCTGTCGGACCAGGGAATCCAATCCCGGGAGTGGGTAGGCGTCCAATTCCGTAAACCGAATAATCGTCTGCGAGTAGTCGATTACCATTCGTTTGCGATGATTTTCGGTCTGGACTACAAAAACTTAAGCTCACCAAAGCGATCGACTAGGTTCGATTATGCCCTCCTTTAGAAGTCGACTAGTCTCCTCAGCAATAAATTGCGTGTCAGCCCGTGAGTATCGTCGTGATTTAACGGCGACTGGGGTGCAGTCAGGAGTCAAATTGGGAAACAGCGACAGGGGTTCTATTTCCATCCTGGCCAGAGCGCATACAGAAAGAGTATTGTCACCACCAAATTCCATTTCTAACCGACCATGACGACGGAGAAAATCATGACCTAACAAAACTTCTGCACATAATGTCGGTAAGACCTTTAAATGAACATCCGGAAACATCTGGCCATTGATCACTAGCTTCAGCCGACATTCTCCTTTAGTCCGCATCCAAAGGGCTTGGGAAGCCATGAAAATATGGCGCGTTGTCCCGAGAATCGGCCAGCCATGCTTCTGGACGAGTCGCATGTCAACATCGCTATCAGTTGAGCCCGTATCGTTCAAGGCGTTTACCATCTGTCCCTCAATCACAACTGGAACAACAGCACTGGACGGCCCGGTAGTTGTCGAGACATCCAGCGGTGGCGATTGAGCCACGCGAGTGGGCCCGACGCAGGCCAGCATCGAGCGTGGAGCCGATCGAGCCCCGGGCGATGAAAGGATCCCAGTCAAGGTCGCGTGAGCTGCGTGAGGCCCGCTCAGGGAGATGATCCCAGTCAAGGCCGCACGGGGTGCCAATTGGGCCTCGGGCGGTGAGAGGATCACGGACAGTGTCGAGCGAGTTTGCCGGCCTCATGACGAGCGGCATACCTTTGCAAAATGGCCTCTCTGTGAGCACGAGTGACACGTCGCTTCTCGCGCCGGGCAAACTGACCTCAAATGATTCCGGTTTCCACAGAAAAAGCACTTAGCATTACTCCCGGCAGATGGGGCCGCAGCAGCAGCGGCTGTCATGCTCGTGCCTGAAGCCTCGAAAGCGTCCGGTGTCCCCGTTTCCAGTGGAGGTTCAGCATCCGTTCGCTCCGCAATAGCAGCACTCTCCGGTCGTTTCTCACCGGTTAAACCTGCAATGACATACGGGCGATCGTCCGCTTCCGATTGTGTCTGCGCCTCGTGTAAAACGAGTGCCAACTCATGAGCCTTCTTCAGCATTAGATCTGACGTCTCCAGCGATCTTTGACGTATTATCGGTGAGTAAATCCCCGAAACAAAAGAATCACGCATCAAATCATCACACACCTGTTCGTGTGTCCGAGCTTCAGCTGTACAGTCTTTAGCTAAATGACGGAGTTCCTGAACGAAGTGGTGGATGGATTCCAAAGAGTCCTGTCGCCGTGAAGCGAGCTGATAGCGAGTGTAGACCACGCTCCAAGTCTTAATGTAGATTCGACGTAGGTCCGCTTCGGCGGCAGCGAATGTGTCGCACTGAGAAATGTACTCATAAACGGAATGGGACACGTGGTAATTAAGAACAGCTAGCTTGATCTCGTCCGTGAGATCCGCTTGGGCTCCCAGGTAGCTTGTCAGCAGACGTAGCCAGTGTTTGAACTGTGCAGACGCGTCCGGCGCCTGAGGGTCTCCTCCGAAGATCGGTACGTGTATCAACTTATGAGTCATGACGATCTCGATCAATACAAGAGATGGATTGAGATTAATTGTTGTAAAAATCAGAGATACAACATTGTCTCAAATCATGAGTTTAATCTGAATCGATCCCTAGCAATACCTGTAAAGAGAATCAGCGAATATCATATCAGTACTCGGCATTCATCTGAATCAGTAATGGGTTTACAATCGAGCACAAGCAAGCCTTGAACAAAGTGGTTGTACGTACCATCTAATTATGCACCGATGTAACATAAAATAAATGTCACAGGAATGATCGCTACGCTGAATGTCCGAGATCTTTATAACTGCCACGCAGTGGACAGAAGTCGCATGACACCTGGGTTCAGACTTAGACACTTTCACACCAGGCGTTTTGTTTCACCTTCGGACTGCTTCGGACAAATTAAGTCCAGGTTTCTTAATGCAGTGGTGTATCGTTTCAGTAGTATCGTTTTCGTAATAATAATAATAATAATATAGTGAATATAACCATAACACTTTAATCCCAATGTCGTGAATGGAAGGTTAATGAATTGAAGCGGTGTATGGTTCATGAGTGATGAGCATTGTTCGGCACTAATATTAATAACTGAGGAAGTAAGGAATTCACCTCGGTTTTTTGATAGTGATATCATTTTCGAAATAATGATAAACGTTAATACTATAGTAAATCTAATTGTAACACTTCCTAACAATCATAACCCATCGGAGTGACTGCAAACGTACTGGAAGTTAAAATATATCAGTTTTGTGTCTGTTACGTCATTACGTCTATGATGTCATTACGATGGCTGACTCCACTGACCGACATTTTAATTTTGAAGTAGGCCGACACCAGCTCACGAGGGGAGATGCATAAAGGGTTATTCCTCTTTGGGGTAGATAGATTACAGTCGATCTATGGTCGGGTCTCAAGGCCATTGGATGTGTGTTAATTTACCAAGTTTATTGTGAGGAGATCGCCAAGTGGTTTAAGCATTCGAGAAAGCACTCCATTCAAAACCGATTAAGGAACGGCTGGCTTGGCAAGCGCTGGCTAGCTGCTTGGTAAATGAGCACACCTCCAACACTTGTGGGGTATATCGATTACAGTAAATCTTCCCTCAGTTCTCTAAGTAAAATTTACCTCATGGATGTAGAGATTCCTCCAAATTTCTTTGTCTAATGTTATAAGCAGCATTAGCGACTGTTTGAAAAGCTAAAGATATGTGTTTGTGGTTTATAATATTTTACAAGCCCAGCTACGCCGCTGTTAGACTTTTGGTCTTTTTAAAAAATAATTCTAATTTCACTTTTTTACATAAAATGAGGATAATACATTTTGCAAAAATTGAAAGCTAAGATTTCACATCTCTGAGCAAGTGGCATTTTCCAGCATCATTAGTAAAACCGAGTCCGACACCAGTTTTAATTAAATTAACAGTTTATGTTACCTTTTCAACAAAGCATAACGTTTGCTTGCGTTCGTTTTCGACGATAAATATTTATCCTAGATGCCAATTAGATTTTCCAGGGGATATCGAGGGGAAAGGTAGGTTAGGGGAAGTGATATGAACATTAAGGAAAAGGAAAAGGTGTGAAAGAGAAGGATGGGGATTGTTTAGACAGATGCAGAGGAAGGGCGAGGAGATAAAAATTTCCACCATTTTGTAAATGTAATATGGAGACGTCTCCTTTCACATCTGAATTGAAATGGTAATTTGATATAGGATTTTGTATTTGATAGGTAACAGTATTAGGATTATATAACCCCATGGCAGTGGTGTGTGGCATTCCAAAGGGTATATGTCCGTTTATATGTTCTGGTTTGTCAAACTATTTCTACTGGAGCATTTTTCATTCTGATTACTTGTGACCTTTGCTAATAACTGTCTGCAAACTTCACCCTGCCGTCTCTGTCCTCATTATGTGTTTCTGCCTTTGTCGCCATTAAAGTTGGACGTGCTTTGATTGCAATATAAACCTTCGTTTTGTAATAGTCGCATGCAAGCGAAATCAAAACATTACATTTCATTCACAGCCATCAAATAATAACTGTGTGCACAGAGCCTGGTTGTTGTTGTTGCTGTTTTTATTTCATATGCAGGCTGTGGCTGCTGGTTGCATCATTCTTATGGAAGTGCAGCAGTGCCTGCCGCTGATGCATTCCCCCTGTAACCAATAAGCTGCTGCTCATTTTGCCGACCTCAGAAGGATGACAGGCTGAATCAACTCACCTGGTGTTAATTCAACGGCATGATCACAAGGGCTCCAACTCAAGACCTGAATTTCCGTTACAAGCCCCAATATCTGTTTTTTTAATTTTTATGTCAAGGGTTGTAACATCACATGGATAAACAAACGTCCGTTTAGCCATCAATTTGTGAAGAAGGCCAGTTCGGAATAACAGAAAATCGAGTTAATAGCGACTAAGCATGCCCGATGCGCAATTACAGGAATACATTTCAGTTCAAACTTTCCTCGCGGTCATTTGCTGCCGCAGAGATTCTCATTATTTTGCCTGCCTCCATAATTGTCCTTTGCATATACCATCTTCATAAATATATCTTCCATGGTGGGTCATTTGTCACCATCCCCTCATTGACCTGACTTCATCGCAGGTCAGGAACACTTAGGCGGTTCAGTATAAATGTTTTAAATTCCAGGGAGAAAGTTAGGGTTGGAAATGGACGTTGAAAGCATGTAGACTATGTAGAAGCTAAGTAAATCATCGTTAGGGCACAGTTTATGCGTATTATATTGTGTGTGAAATATATATATATACACATACAAGGGTGGATCGGCTCGCAGTGCTCGCTTCACCACGCGTCGCTACAGAGGAACGGACTTGTTTTAACTGAGGATAATGACTATCTCAGTTGGTCTTTTTTTTGTATACGGGATCGAGGCTCGTGTAAGAGCTAACATTAACCACAAAAAAAAACAACGGACACACAAAACGTACAATAAAGGGAGTGGGATACAAGATGGGGAGAGAGAGGGAAGCACACAAGTACAACAGCAGAGAACAGGGACATCAGGAGATCTGTGGGAGGGAGAGATGTCATTATGTACCCCAATCACAATACAAACATTTATTTTGCACAAATGTATTTGTAATATTTGTGATATTACATTTTTATAAACAATTTAAGTTGAAGATTTCAGTTTAAGAAATAAAATAAAAAATTCAAAAAAGGAACCCTTTTAGCATATACACGCAGGAGGGGTAGGTGCAGACTGGAAGCTGGGACTATTTCACAAACGTTTGAGTGAGCAGTTCAGGGATGTGACGGGACGTGACAGACACTGCATAGATATGCATACTTTATAGCAAATCCTTGACCTCACTACCACGTAATTCAAAACAACTCACCAACACGCACCCGCCACGTTATCAAAAATACCTCACCGCTACGTTACCAGACGCACCACCGGACCTCACCATGTTACCACGTTACCTCGCCACCCCAAACACCACATCATTCAAAACACCCCACCAACACGTACACGCCACGTTGTCAAAAAATCCTCACCGTCACATTATTAAAATTATCTCACATCCACGTCATTTTTAACTCCCACTGTGCAATCCAAAACGCTTCATCACATGTTGCTATTGATACAGGCTTGTTTTACCTGAGGATAATGACTGTACCAGAGTTGTTGTGTTATCATGACTTACACCATTCATAATACAAACATTTATTTTGCACAAATGTATTTGTAATATGCATGGTATTACATTTTATAAGCAATTGAAGTGGAACATTTAAGCTGAAAAAAATGTTTTTTTAAATAATTTCAAGAATGTTTTTTTTTTCAGATAAATAAAATAAAAGCCCTTCGGACGTCCACACGCAAGAGGTAGATGCACAGCGAAAATTTAATATGATGTCACAAAAGTTTGAGGGAGAAGTTCAGTGACACAACACAAGACAGACATGACACTACAACAACAACAACAACAACAACAACAACATGCATTTTAAGGCCATTTTCCCTGCTAGAGCGGGGGTTAGCCTTGCGGTCCCCATGACAATGTTCTCCATCTTGCCCTATTTTCTGCATCTCTCCTTGTTAACCCCCTTGCCCGCATTTCTTCTTCCACCATCTTTGGCCAAGTCTTTCTCGGTCTTCCCCGTCCTCTACTTCCTTCCACATTCATTTCCATCACTCTTCTCAACCAGTCACTTTCATCCTTCCTCAACACATGACCAAACCATCTCAACCTGTTCCTCTTCACAACATCAATCACAGGCTCTATTCCCATCATTTTTCGCAATTCATCATTTGTCTTCCTCTCTCTCAACGATACTCCGCACATCCATCGAACCATTCGCATTTCCACCCTTTCCAACCTTCGTTGCTGCTCTACGTTCATTACCCATGTCTCGCTCCCATAAATCATAACACTTCTCACACATGCAGCATACATCTTTCCCTTCAGCTTCAACGACACTCCCCTCCTCATCAGCACGCCACTCAGTTCCCGAAACTTCTTCCATGCACATCTCACTCCAGCAACCGTGGCCGAGTCTGATCCACCTTCTCCATTCAGCATTTCCCCGAGGTAGCAAAATGTTTTCACATCTTCCAGCTTCATGCCGTCTCCAAGATCCAACTCACCATTTCCTCCATCTGCAGCTCCCTCTGTGCACACCTTGCCACACTGGTTAGTGACCCTCTCAGACCACTATATTTTTGATGAACCCACTCAGCGCACATTGTACATTGAATGGAGTTCACTCCGACACCCTTCCTGCACACAGCACAGGGCCACTTCCCAGTTCTTTCCACCTCACCACATGCTTTACCACTTGCCATCACCTTCGTCTTTCGAATATTCACCTTCAGACCTTTTGTCTCCATACATTCCTTCGACTTGTTCATCTTTTCCTTCAGGCCATCCATATTTTCCGCAATCAACACCATATCATCTGCATACAACAACTCCCATGGTAAACCCTCCTTTACGTTCTGAGCCAGCACCTCCATCACAGCTACAAATAGTAGTGGACTTAGTACCGACCCCTGATGCACTCCCACCTTCACCACAAACTCACCACTGTTCCCGTCCTTCGTCCTTACAGCTGTGCGTGCTCTTTTGTACATTGCCATCACTACTCTGATCAACCATTCCTCCACTCCTAACTTCCTCATTGTCCATGTCAATACTTTGCGTGGAACTCGATCGAATGCTTTCTCCAGATCAACAAACCCAAGAAACAACTTCTTCCTCTTCTCCATGTACTTCTCCTGCAACTGCCTCACAATGAAAAGCGCGTCTGTCGTTCCTCTTCCTGGCATAAATCCAAACTGCATTTCGTCGATCTTCACTTTCTTCCTTATCCTTATCCTCCTCTCCAACACCCTTTCCAATACCTTCCTTCCATGCTCCAATAACTTTATCGCTCGGTACGAGCCACACTCCAGAGGGTCACCTTTCCCCTTGTATAGAGGGATGAGGGTACTCAGTTCCCAATCCACTGGAATGTGGCCTTCTTTCACCGCCAGTTTACAGATCTCTGTCATTCTATTCACACCCCAACTTCCTGCTGCCTTCAACATATCACCCACAACTCCCGTCGGCCCTCCCGCTTTTCTACTCTTCATTGCTTTTATCGCTTCCTCAACTTCCTTCTCAGTTATCTTCTCTGCCAGTCCTAAAAGTGGGTTACTCTCGATGTTGCCATCCCATTCATTCTCTGTATTCCACAGCATTTCCATATATCTTTTCCATCTTCCTTTAATTCCATCTGGGTCCACAACGATTTGTCCCACTTCATCCTTCAAGCAACTCACCCCCATCACATCACACCTCTCTTTCGCTATCTGCTTTGCAATCCTGAATACTGCTCTCTGACCCTCTTCCGAATCCAAGCGTTCTCCGAACATTTTCCTACATGCCTCCTGCGCCTTTTCTACCTCTTTCTTTGCAGCCTTCTTGGCTGTCTTATAACTTTCATGCTCTGCTGTTTCTGCTCCCGTACCCTTCGCCTACTGCCACTCCTTGAACTTCTTCCTCTTCTCGTCAATCCTCTTTCCAACTTCATCATCCCACCACCATGTTTCCGAGTGCCTCGGTGGTCCTTTTGTCCATCCACATACCTCACCAACGGCTCCCAACAGACGAGCTTTCATTGACATCCAACCACTTTCAAGCTCAACCACATCATCCTCTACCCTACTCAGCCTCTCTTTTAATACCTCCCTTACTGTCACCTCTTTCAACCTCCACACCTTAATTCTCAGTTGGTACTTCACCCGCCGAGCTCTCCTTGCACCTTTCACCCTTATGTCGCAGACAACAAAGTGGTGCTGTGAAACAGCCTCCTCCCCCGGGATCACCTTTGTGTCCCGGAGGTGCCCCCTATCTCGCCTACGCACCATCAGGTAGTCAACGGTTGTCGTCGACCCACCTGACATGTATGTAACAAGCTTATTATCCTCTTTCTGGAACTGAGTATTACAAATCAACAAATCAGCTCCATCGGCAAACTCCAAAATCCTTTCACCTTCTCCATTTCTCACACCATATCCGTAACCCCCATGAACTCCCTCAAAACCATCCATACTCCTTCCCACATGTCCATTTAGGTCTCCTCCTACCACAACAACTTCCTCATCTTTCACGTTTTCCATCAGCTTCTCTGTCGCACCCCAGAACTTGTCCTTCTCTTCATCGCTCCGACCAACCTGCGGATCATATCCCGAGATGACGTACACCAAGAGCTTTCCAATCATCATTTTCACCATCATCAACCTATCACTCACTCTCGTCACACTCACCACACTGTCTACAAACTCCTCAGAAAACAGGACACCAACACCATTCACGCCCTCCAGGCACCATTGCCACACAAACTTGTATTTCTGTCCCTGCCTACCCTTCACCATTCTCACACCACTTCCCTTCCATCTCGTCTCTTGCACACAACATATGTCCACTCTTCTTCTGACCAATACTTCCACCACTTCTCCTGATCTCCCTGTCATTGTCCCTACATTCCATGTCCCAAACCTCAGAAACCGATCTCCACTTCGGGCTGTACCCTGCCCATATGTAGTTGTAATTGTCATGGTTCTCTTTTTGAGGCAATGTTTTTATGGCCGGATGCCCTTCCTGATGCCAACCCTCTTAGTCGACTCTTACGACACGCAGGGATACTGTGTACCTATTCTAATCCAGGGTACACACTGGGAAACGTTTAAAACATGGAAATTCTGGGTGGGGGTGGGGGGCGTGGGGGGGTGGGGGGAGGCATCACGGCTGCGGGGGCCCCATCAGCACCACACCACGTTTGCCCGGTCAGCACTATGGCGGCCCGGTCAGCACCACACCCTTGGAAAGGACTTCGATGCACGTCGGCCCCGGTCGGCCCAGAGCCTGGCGCGAAGTCCAAGGACATCAGCACGTCATCCGAAAACAGCTCCGGTTGGTGCGAACCACTCGGTCAATGGCGCGAACCAGGTCCCGATACGCCCTTGCTTGCTTGGCCCCGATGAAGGCCTCGCTGGGTGTTCTCCAAATAGGGGCAAAATCGCCCAAGCCGCGCTGGATTTCGGCAGCGTTAGCCTTGCTCGCTCGGCCCCGATGAAGGCCTCGCTGGACAGACACGACACTGATAAATACTAATACAGTATATATATATATACTAGTTTGGTCACTCGTGGGAATCCCACGGGCATGGACGTCTGTGACATTTGGACATCTCCATTTAGTTGCTGCACATTCAATTTTACGAAATGGTTACTGGCAATTTATCAGATACACAAATTATGTAATCTACACAATGTATTTACTTCTGATAACATGTGAATGCATGTGCGTGCACATGGGAAATACAGTTTGAAATGTGTCATTACATCTCATGTAAAATGTGACTTCAAGAGCTCAAATCCTCTCCCTCCCCGCCCCCATCCCTCCCACAAAAAACAAACTCTGTATATACACCCCATTGATATGGGAAAATATAAATCTACTTCAGTTCGATCCCGAACTTCAGTATTCAGTCACTGTATTTTTACAAAGTAATAATATAAACGAGAACGCCACTCCGTAGAGCGCATACTCCCGCCGTGGGTGGCCGCTGCTGAGCCCTATCTTCCAATGGTAAAAAAATCCTTCAAATAATTCCTGGATCCGGAATAATATCCTGAGCTTCACCAAAAACTAATCAATTCTTCCTTATCCCAAGGGCAATCGTCCCACCAAATTTCATCCAAATCCGTTCAGAACTTTTCCAGATATCTTGTTCACAAACACACGAACACACACATGGACGGACAAGATCGAATGCATTACTCCCTCGCGGGAGTAATAATGAAGTCCTGTTAACGTTCTCTCCTCTCCTTTTCCTCTCTCCTTTTCCACTCTTCTTCCCCTCTCTCCATTTCCTCTCTACTTTTCCTCTCTCCTTTTCCACTCTCCTTTTCCACTCTCCTTTTCCACTCTCCTTTTCCACTCTCATTTTCCTCTCTTCTTTTCCTCTCTCCTTTTCCACTCTCCTTTACCACACCCCTTTTTCCACTCCTTTTCCACTCTCTTTTTCCACTCTCCTTTTCCACTCTCTTTTTCCGCTCTCCTTTTCCGCTCTCCTTTTCCACTCTCCTTTTCCGTTCTCCTTTTCCACTCTCCTTTCCACTCTCCTTTCCACTCTCCTTTCCACTCTCCTTTTCCACTCTCCTTTTCCACACTCCTTCCCCTCTCTCCTTCCCCGTGCCCACATCTCATCCAACCAGTCGACACATTCAAAACGGTTGTTGAAATACATTTCGCCGATTTTCTCAACTTTAGCTGAACCTGAGACTTGAACTATCCTAGCGACTGTGATGGTGAATTACAGTCGAGATAAAGCTGTGAGGGAGTCTGAATGAACTTTATGTTACAGGCCTTTGAAAATGCATTTCGTTCTATAAGCGGCAACATTAATTGAATTTCCTTCCCGATCTTTTTCAACCGAGTCTAAAACCATGTTAGCGACTGTGATAAATGAAATGAGATATCGAATTAGAGTTCAAATAAAACTGTGAGAGAGAGCAAGACACCGCGGGCCTAACAAAAGAGGCCTCAAAGCTATGCAAGTCAACAAAATGGTGGATATTTGTTTTTGAAGTCCTTCCCAGACCGGGTGTAGCCACTCCCCCAGACAGACAGACAGACAGGTTCACCTACGGAGAATATATATATACTAGTGGGGTCACCCGTGAGAATCCCACAGGCATGGACGTGTGTGACATTTGGACATCTTGATTTAGATGCTGCACATTAAATTTTACAAAATGGTTACTGGCAATTCATCAGATCCAGAAATGGTGCAATGAACACAATTTATTTATTTTACATAATATGTGACCCCTCACTCCTCTCCACCCTCATGCCTCTCCAATGCCACTCCTCCTCACACTCCTCTCCAATACCTCCTCACACTCCTCTCCAATACCTCCTCACACTCCTCTCCAACCCCTCACACTCCTCTCCAACCCCTCACACTCCTCTCCAACCTCTCACACTCCTCTCCAACCACTCACACTCCTCACCAACCCCTCACTCCTCACCAACCCCTCACACACCTCTCCAACCCCTCACACTCCTCTCCAACCCCTCACACTCCTCTCCAACCCCTCACACTCCTCTCCAAGCCCTCCCACTCCTCTCCAATCCCTCACTCCTCTACAATCCCTCACACTCCTCTCCAATCCCTCACACTCCTCTCCAATCCCTCACACTCCTCTCCTATTCCTCACACCCCTCTCCAATCCCTCACACTCCTCTCCAATCCCTCACACTCCTCTCCAATCCCTCACACTCCTCTCAAATCCCTCACACTCGTCTTCAATTCCTCATACTCCCCTCCGATCGCGCCTCACTCGCCTCTCCAATCGCACCTCACTCTCCTCTCCAATCGCTCCTCACTCTCCTCTCCAATCGCTCCTCACTCGCCTCTCCAATCGCTCCTCACTCTCCAACCCCTCGCTCCTCTCCAACACCTCCTCACACTCCTCTCCAACACCTCCTCACACTCCTCTCCAACACCTCCTCACACTCCTCTCCAATACCTCCTCACACTCCTCTCCAACACATCCTCACACTCCTCTCCAACACCTCCTCACACTCCTCTCCAATACCTCCTCACACTCCTCTCCAATACCTCCTCACACTCCTCTCCAATACCTCCTCACACTCTCCAATACCTCCTCACACTCTCCAATACCTCCTCACACTCCTCTCCAATACCTCCTCACACTCCTCTCCAATACCTCCTCACACTCCTCTCCAATACCTCCTCACACTCCTCTCCAATACCTCCTCACACTCCTCTCCAATACCTCCTCGCAAACCTCTCCAATACCTCCTCACACTCCTCTCCAATACCTCCTCACACTCCTCTCCAATACCTCCTCGCACTCCTCTCCAATACCCCCTCGCACTCCTCTCCAATACCTCCTCGCACTCCTCTCCAATACCTCCTCGCACTCCTCTCCAATACCTCCTCGCACTCCTCTCCAATACCTCCTCACACTCCTCTCCAAGCCCTCCCACTCCTCTCCAAGCCCTCACATTCCTCTCCAACCCATCACACTCCTCTCCAATACCTCCTCACACGCCTCTCCAATACCTCCTCACACTCCTCTCCGCTCCAATCGGCCCTCACTCTCCGCTCCAATCGGCCCTCACTCTCCAACTCCTTGCTCCTCGCTCTCCAACCCCTAGCTCCTCGCTCTCCAACTCCTCGCTCCTCGCTCTCCAACCCCTCGCTCCTCGCTCTCCAACCCCTAGCACCTCGCTCTCCAACCCCTCACTCCTCTCCAATCCTCCTCATCGTTGTTACAGCAGCATCCTGTGCGGTTTTCCCGTCTCGTGCGGTCTCTGTGCGGTTCTTGCTACATCCTGTTCAAGTCTGCATTGACGTTCGTCGACGGATTCGTTCGCCCATCTTATTCGTTTTCTTGCTACATCCTGTTCAAATCTGCGTTCTTCATCGACCATCCCATTCATTTTGGAAATGGAAGTTTCCACGCAACGCATGAATTGTCACGATCCTCAAGAGGAAGTGTCTCATAATTATCAAATGGCAAATGGCAAGTAAATTACATTGTGAAAATGAAAGATTTCAAATAAACCTATTTAAAGTGTATGCGCACATAACTAATAAAAAAAAACCGAAGAAATATCTCTCGGTAATTTCCTGAAACATATTTTACTTCCGGATAATAATGTTGAATGAAATAAGAAAGAACGAAGATATATATATGTCGTTTTTGTGCTGACTCTCATAAAACGTAAAAGTAATATATCGTAACGGAAAAGAAAAAGCGAATTTTTAATATATGTCGACATTTTCCCGGAATGTTATTTTAGGCGGTGTATTTTCGTGTATCATCGTGGCGCGATTTTTATAAATATATCTCAGCAATTTCCCGTGTGTGCGTGGATGTTCTCAATTATTTCTGACACCGAGTCTAAAACCATCGATAAAAATTAAATCAGATGGTGAATTCGAGATAAAATCGTGAGGGTGACTCTCAATGAATGGGCTTTAGTTTACCGGCCTTTGAGAAATCATTTCGTTCTATAAACGGAAACTTTCTTGGGATTCTCTTCCCGTTTTTTTTCAACCGAGTCTAGCACTATGTTAGCGACTGTTAAAAATGAAATGATATATCGAATTAGAATTGAAATAAACCTGTGTGAGAGAGAAAGACAGCATGGGCCTAACTAAACAGGCCTCAAAGCCATTCGAGGTAATAAAATGGTGGATATTTGTTTACATGAAGCCTCTCCAAGAATGGGTGGAGCTACTCTCTCAACGGAGTAAGCCACACCCTCGGACAGATGGACAGAATCACCTTCGCCTATTAATTATAATATATATATATATATATATATATATATTATTATTATTATTATTATTATTATACATATATATATATATATATATATATATATTATTATTATAATTATATATACTAGGGCATGCCCGTACTATATATATATCTAAAATTATATCCCCCCCCCTATTTACATGAAATGGTTTGGTCCAAAGCGAACGGCTTGCGAGTGGTGACAATCCCCCCCCTCTATTTACATGCAATGGTTCGGTCCAAAGCGAACGGCTTCCGGAGTTTGGTAAAGAAATCGCCATCGCGTACACAAACGCGCAGGAAAGCGAATGAATCGCAAATTCGTTTTTATTAGTTGTAAAACATAATGCCCAATTATTCAATTAGCGCCAACGTATTTTGGCTGTTTGCAATTTAATCGCAAGGCAAAGTAGAAAGAGAAGAGGGAAAAAAAGAAAAGCCTTGCCTTGCTGCAAACAGCTGCTGCAAACAACAACAACAGGGAAGGCTTCACTGTCCGGAAGTTGGCATATCGCAGTTACGATTATTTTAGTGTTAATGGCCAATTATTCAATTAGCGCCAACGTATTTTGGCTGTTTGCAATTTAATCGCAAGGAAAAGTAGAAAGAGAAGAGGGAAAAAAAGAAAAGCCTTGCATTAACGCATTAACGCTTGCATTGCATTAACGGTTCGGCACACGTGATAGTTCGCTGCTCTCTGATTGGTTGAAGCGTTTTTTGGACATAGCTCGGTAAGTACTTGTCCGATTAATTTCAAACCTTGAAAAGGCACATCCTCGGGTCCCCAGCAATATACCTGGCAAGTTTCAAGTATATCGGACCCGTGGTTGTCGAGAAACAGCGGTCACAGACACACAGACACACAGACACACAGACACACAGACACACAGACACACAGAGATTGCTGGAATTATAGATAGATATATACATATATATATATATATATATATATATATATATATATATATATATATATATATATATATATATATATATATATATATATGTATATATATATATATATATATATATATATATACATATACATATATATATATATATATATATATATATATATATATATATATATATATACAGTGGAACCTTGACTTACGAGTGCCCCAACTTACGAGTTTTTCGAGATACGAGCCGTCGCTCCGGCAGTTTATTGCTTTGAGATGCGAGCCGAGATCCGAGTTACGAGCTTTCGCCACCCGGTCACGTGGTTATCTTGCCGTTCAAGTACGTATCTCTGTCGTTTCGCGCTGCATTTTTTTTTTCGCATTTTGGTTATTTCGAGTTCACGCCGCCAGGTGGGTTCTGGTCACGTGGTTATCTTGCCGTTCAAGTACAGTACGTATCTCTGTCGTATAGCGCTGCGTTTTTGTTTTCGCATTTTGGTTATTTCGAGTTTACGCCGCCAGGTGGGTTCTGGTCACGTGGTTATCTTGCCGTTCAAGTACAGTACGTATCTCTGTCGTATAGCGATGCATTTTAGTTTTCGCATTTTGGTTATTTCGAGTTTACGCCGCCAGGTAGGTTCTGGTCACGTGGTTATCTTGCCGTTCAAGTACAGTACATATCTCTGTCGTATAGCGATGCATTTTAGTTTTCGCATTTTGGTTATTTCGAGTTTACGCCGCCAGGTAGGTTCTGGTCACGTGGTTATCTTGCCGTTCAAGTACAGTACGTATCTCTGTCGTATAGCGATGCATTTTAGTTTTCGCATTTTGGTTATTTCGGAAAATTTCATGTTCATGTCGAACATTTCATGTTCATGTTCATGTTTTCATGTTCATGCCATGCCAGGCCACAACTTGTTCAGAGTGCCGGCGATAGCTCGCCTTCTCTTTGTGCAAAACACGGTGAGATCCTTAACATCCAACAACTAATGGGACGCAAACGGGGCGCCCAGTTTAGCGGTACACACATTGATGAATCACCCTGCCTGTGATTCACCCATGACAGGTTATAGCTGGGTCGGGATTCAAACCCAGGCTGGACAGTTTAGACTTTAGAGTCAAGTGTGCGTACCTCCAGTCCAGGCCATCCTGCCAACTTGTATGCTGCATACAGGTGAAATATAAAGCGCGAGATATTTTTATATATACTGTATATTTAAAAAAAAATTGGTGTGGTTTTTGGTGGGCTGGAACGG
>NW_027616793.1:152500-157500 GCF_964187855.1 Myxine glutinosa
TGACAGATTGAAGAATTCAGTCAACTCAACTGAATTCAGAAGTTGAATTTAGAATACGGAGTTTGCTCAGAGTGCAGGTGATAACCTGCCTACTCAAAAAGGATGTGCCCCGCACGGTGGGAGGTCCGTGAATGGTTGGCAAAGGGTTTCTTGAATTGCCTGCAGGAATTATGCGATTAACGATTATATTGTGTATTGATGACTTGTGGATTGTATGAGTATATCCCTGAGGCCGATGTGACCTTGGGAGTCAATGGGTCGTGTAATGAGAAAGATTACAGTTTGCTGGTGTGAAATTATGTCATGGTGTGAAATGCCGTCAGAGGTGCAAAATACACACCCTTGATCTGGAGAGAGAGCGGAGGTTGTGGTTTCATTGCTGTGTCTGTCTGTGGAGTTATATTTCTGAGGCATGGATTTCAAGGAGGAGGTGTGTGCCCCGAGAAGATTGTGGGTCACGGATTGGGCACTCTGGGTGGGCACTGGGGGCTGCAGTTGTGTGGGCGCGCAGGAGAGTGCAGGGGGAGTGGGCGCTATGAGGTGTGTTGATGAAGTGTGCGAACGAGGAGGGATGTGCGAAAGGTGTGCACCAGGTAGTGAGGGTGCTGCATGGTAGAGCACGCCTCCCACGGAAGTTCCTGGGTGGATTGTTGACGGTTGTTTGATTCGTAGGGTGTTAGCATTTTGCAATGTGGAGCCTCAATAATGGTCGTTTGTCTGTCCGGATGTGGAGTTCTTGCAGGGGCGGGATGTCGCCGGACTTGTATTATTTGTGGGATGAAAGCGCTGGTTACCCCAATTCGACGTTTGTACCACCTTTCTTCGTTTGAAGTTTGACCTTTTGAAGTTTATTTGACCTTTGTTCGAGATATGCAAGGGAAAGAGGTCAGAGGTAATTCACTAACCTTGGAAGGACGACAGGCTGAGTCAATCTACTGGGTGTTGCTTTAACGGCAGGATATAGAACTTAAATCTGGAAAGAAAGGACATATATTGTTGGTTAAAACTGAAATCATGTACGTAATTAGTGAACAGAGAATATTGAGTTCTGTTTTTCGTGGTTGTAGTTGTCGTTGACGTCTTAATAGGTGATTCAGGGGACTCAAGAAATAAACAGATTTCCGGTGCCGACCGGAAGCGTCGGGTACAGTATGCTTTGAATTTAATTTAACCGGGCCGAGTACAGTGACGTGTTTGATCGAGCTCTGGGGATAGTCATGTTAAATGGAGGACATTTGGGAGGATGCAAAGAGAGGCAAGTAACATGGATTAAGTTGTGGTATCAAGAGGTGGGTGCCCAGGTGTATTGTGGTTATTATAACTTGCTGATTATGGGGGGTGCACCAAGTAGAGATCGGGTTGCATGGTGGAGCATGCATGCATGGAGCGTGGAGCTTGGAGCATGCATGGAGCATGGAGCAGGGTGGAACACCTCGTGTGGTTGGAGGTTGCAATTGCATGAAATGCAGTGAACATGCCCGACTTTTGGCTTTGCGAGGCTCCAGATAGAAGTTGGCATTTCGATACTGTGGATTACATTGTGCCTGTCTGGAGAGGTGATGTCCTGTGCTGAGGCTGGTGATATGCCTCTGTTATCGGTCTGTCTGTCTGTCTGTCTGTCTGCCTGATTGTAAGTCAGTGGTACGATCCTATGGAGGGCTAATTGAGTGCTCAGGCGTCATTGTTCCATGGAGGTAAGGTGTGAAATATAGCATAAATAAGCTATAGGTAATGGAAATATGGCAGTGTAAGCTCGCCGAGGGAGAGTTGCCGGTAGTGGAGGACGTGGCAGATTAGTGGATTAAACATCGGAAAGCGCAGGTCTCAGAAGGGAGTAGTCAGCTTCGATGATGCAACAGTGTATGAGTGAGTAATTGTGATCTGTTTAGTGTAAGAGGCAGTGGAGATGGATTTGGTGGAAATGAAAAGCTGGATGTCATCGGCGAAGCAGTGGAATTGGAGACCATGACGGCGGATTAAGTGACCAAGGGGGGACAGGTACAGGATGAAGAGGAGGGGGGGCCAAGAACTGAACTCTGGGGGGGCACCTTGAGGGGGAGTGGGTTGTGGTGATTGAGCTGTTGAAAATGTCATCAATTTTGCTTTGGATGAATGAGAAGGGAGTAGTCAGCTTCGATCCCAGGGTATCCCAGAGGAAGGAGATGCAGTTGTCTACTGTGAATGACAGGTGGTGTGTGTTATCGTTGTTGTCTTGGAAGTTCAGTTGTTGACATAGTCCGGAGTGTCCTATTTTGCACAGGGAATGACAATTGGGATGACAATTGAAAAGAAAAAATTGAGTAAGTTACATGTTTTGTTTTGTGGATCTGGGGACAAGCTAGTTTGATGGGTACCCTGGGGTCTTCGGCGTGTCTATGTGTTTGTCTGTCTGTTACACCGGACTCTTGGATGGGTTTTCATGAGACGAATGTCAGACATAACAACAGTGAGAATCTATTTTAAGCGAATCACAGTGGGTGGGGAAAATTGACCAAGACAGTAAGACATATGAGAACTATTTTATTTCCAATAAATAGACCAGGTTATTTTTATTATTTGTTTATTCGCGAAAATAAATAAATAATAGGGGGAGGTTAATGGGGGTAATGGTGGTTTGGTTGTGGTAATTCTAGTTGAAACTCCAGCTGAAATAATTTTCGTTTATTTTTTATTTTTATTGGTTTATTGATGTAGGAAACAGGCAAATGGGATGCTGAGAGAAGGATTAGAGAAAATTGGATTGAATTTAAAATCGAATATTGGATAAAATTGGATCCACTTGGAAAAAGTGGATTAGGAAATTGGTGACCAGGTGTTCGCAGGGTGCTTGTGGACCAGGTGTTCCACCAGAGGAAAAAGACCAGGTGTTCGTGGAGCACTTCACCCGCAAGAACGCCCTGGAAAAGGTGGACGGGACCATTCCAGGTATTGCCGACTACACCAACCGCTGTCTTTTGCGAGGGCAAGACCTCGTGGATCCACACCACACATTGTAAGTTGGCCCTACCCACACCCACCGTCACACAGGATGGGGCAGGAGCTGCACAGACATATAGGACTAATTACACTTGCACTGCTAGGATTATACCACCTCGCCAGCACAGCGCCCACCATCCCACCCCTCAAGTGGGCGGACATGGTGGCATATGTTGAAGAATTATATGAAAACCTAACCTCTAAGTCTCACGTCCATTATCAAAGCGTTACTTGGGGACAGAAGATAAACGTACCATGTTGTCTAATACCACCAAAGGACCCCCCATGGATATATATAATGTGGAGGGCGGAAAGGACAAATCCAAACGGAACGAAGTCAACACAAGTTGCCCTCTCTCGTCGGAGGCAAGTAAAACGGGGAGGAAAAGTTGGACCAACAGCAAGTTCCGCCAGAGCAGGATTCGAATGGGGAAAAGGTCCGAACACTTTAACCACGGACGCTTTACTAGAAAGAAATACCACCCTGATATTGATATGTGAAGTTACGACCATACAATTATTGACTCCCCGACCACCATGCATCGAATACATACTCACGCCGCACCCCCAGGACAAGGCCCCAAAGAAGGGTGAAAACACATATTGGAAAGTGGCAAGAGAGGTGGCGACAATTCAAAATAGGACACACTGCTGGTCGTGCATGCACTTCTCCCAAGCAGGCACCACAGGAATACACATGATAGTGCTACCTCTGTCCCTCAATGACCTTTGCTCACAACCTATCGATTCCCCATGTTTAGTCACCACGCTGGAAAGAGAAGGGGTTGGCAACGGCAAGAGTTGCAATCGACAATTTAATTATCGCCCTTCAATGATTGCCCATGTGGCCGAGAGGCCTGCCCCCGTCTGGGTCAAACCACAGAAAGGGATGGTCTGCCTCCAGGGTTCCAGCCACTTGCTTATGGGAGAATCAGAATGCGCCTACACTCTCCCCGGGAAGCTGGGAAAAGGGAGTGCTGGGATTACACTACGAATAGTACTGCAAGATAAACACAACCACAACATAACGGCTATAACATTCTCTAGGGGGGTTAGTAGGATTAATGGGGTGATAAAGGGACTCCAGTGCTTATCCATCCACCTGGTCCCACCCCATGGGACAATGTTTATATGCGGCGACAAGGCTTACCCCTATTTACCAAATAATTGGGGGGGCACATGTTATCTTGGTTCAGTCCTTCCTGATGTTGAGATACTGGACGAGCTAGACCCAAAGTCCCTGGACAGGTGACATAAGAGGTCAGTCATGAACGAAGATGGAACCACTAAACTACACGGGAGCCTATGGGAAAAGGTGTTAGGTTTCTTCTTCCCAGGTGCGGGCACAGCCATGAACAGCTTCCGGATAGATAAATTGGCTTTGGCCCGAGAAAAGGTGGCAAACGACACCGCTACGGCTCATGACATACTATTGGACACAGTAGTTCATATGTGTACAATGGTGATGCAGAATCGGGTGGCTTTGGACATGCTCCTGGCAGAGAAAGGAGGGGTATGCGGAATAGTAGAGGGAAAATGTTGCACTTACATACCTGATCCATCCGAAGGAGTGTCAGCCGCAATAGTGAGACTAAGGGAAACTAGCCACGCCCTGACGATCGATCGGATCGCGCGCGAGAACTCTTATAAATTTAGCTGGCTCACTGACTGGTTCCGGGGATGGACAGGCACTATAGTGAAGTGGTTATTGACCGCACTGGCCGTGATAATCGGGGTAGTAATTTGGGGGGCACTAATGAAATCTTTAGTCCTCCTCTGTATGAGAAAGTACTTTACAGGATGGAAAACGAAGAAGCCGCCGACAACGACCATGGTTCTGACCACAGAGGCCGTCGACCTGAATGGGTCCTTCAACAAGGCAGATGTGACCGGCGCTTCAGAAGATTGTATTGATTTTTGTGATGACTGTGATACTTGTGTTGAAAATCCCTTGTGGGAACTGGCTGATGCCTGTATTGATGTTTGTGATGACTGTGATACTTGTGTTGTAAACCCCTTGCGTG
>NW_027616793.1:162500-188807 GCF_964187855.1 Myxine glutinosa
TAGCAAATTCCTCCCCAATTATCAGGTAAATACGGGTAAGCTTTATTCCCGCATACAAACATGGTCCCGTGCGGAGCCACTAAATGGGTGGTCATGCAAGTGAGAAGGCCTGGGATAGTGTTTGTCCCGTTTTCCCCTTTCCATGCCAACTGGAGGTGTGTGAGGTTATGCAAGAGCGAGCTTGTAACGTTCACTAGCAGCGTGTGTTTCCCTTTTCTCGGGTCCGCGGGAAGGGTATCTCTACACACGGATTTGCCTACCATTACTTGGCCCTTTCCTTCTAAGCAGAGGGCCCCCCATGCCGGCTTGACCCAAACCGGCGCCGGACGTTCCTCAAAGTGTCGGGACAGGATGGGAGGGGAGTACTGGAAAACTCGTTTACACGCGGTTTCATCAGAACCTTGGCTTGTCAGAGTTGTACTAATGCATTTGGTATCTAGTGGCTTCGAGCACAAATCATTGAGTGATAGGGGTAACACTACCATTGGTATGCCTGCTGTGCTGGTGCGGGGAAGGTGCATACACATCCAACACTGTGTCCTATTCTGTACTGTGGCCATATGCCGTGCGACCTTCCAGTATGTGTTCTCCTCTGGCTTCCTTCTTACTTCCTGGGCAGGAGGGGGTTTAATAACGTAGGCGGCACAACTAGGCCGGAATTGGTGTTGGGTCTCTCCCCTCTTTTTGTTCCTTCTAATCAGCGTGCGCGGGGGCCATATTCCACATTCAAGTATTATCGTGGTGTGTGGGCCGACGAGGGCATGCGACAGTAGGAGAGTAGTATTGTCGATGCCCGTGCCCCATTGATATCCTGCGGCGGCGTGACTATTCACGGTCCCAGTAAACCTTCCATTTTTCACCTTTCTAACCTTAGTTAAGACTATGCGTGGGGTTGTCATGCGTGCCTGTGGTGTCCCATTGTGTACCACCATGGCTTCCATCCATCTTACAGATAACCACTTGAAATGTGTCTCCAACTCACAGCAATGTACTACTATCCCCTGTCCCCGGGGAGCCGTTATGTATTTGACGGAGTAAAGTTTAAATAACGTGTAGTTGTCGTGTCCTGGGTATTTGGGGAGATCCTCTCTCAGTGGGTTAAACTGCAGAAGCCTATCCTTGGCGGGGTTTGTTAGGCAGCTGCCCAGAATTCCCATCATCATGACCGTCATCGCCGCCCTTAGGAGACTGTGGTGCCCTAGACGGTGCATTGTCCTTGGTGTGGTGTCCTTGGTGTGGTGTCTGCAGCAATGTGAGGTGCGGTGTCTTGTGTGGCTTGTGGTGCGGGGATGGACAACTTACAATGGGTGGCGTGGATCCACGAAGGTTTACCCTCGCAGAAGACTGCCGTCGGTGTGACCAGTAGCACCTGGAATGGTCCCTTCCACCGTGGCTCCAAAGCAGCCTTGCGGGTGAAGTGCTTCACGAGCACCCAGTCGCCGGCCTGAAAGTTGTGGATGGCGTGGCCTATTGGTTCAGGCAGCGCCTCTCGTACTCGAGCATGGATGCTGCGTGCCACATTCGACAAGCCTATGCAAAATCTCAAAAGCATGTCATCCATTACTGGCAAAGCAAGGGTGGACATGTCTGTTGGTGCTGAAACGGGCAAGCTCATAGGTCGTCCCATTAATATTTCGTGGGGGGAAAGGCCCGTAGTGCGACCCGGGGTGGAACGAATGCTCATCAATGCAAGCGGAAGAGCCTCTGGCCACCTCAAGCCTGTGTCTGCGCAAAGTTTCGCTAGTTTATTCTTTAAAGTCTTGTTCGTTCGTTCCACAAGTCCTGAGGACTGTGGGTGGTAGACGCAATGGAAGGATTGTTTAACGCCCAACGCCTTCAGGATGCCCTTAACCACCTGCGCCGTGAAATGGCCTCCTTGATCTGACGAAATTATCTGGGGAATGCCAAATCTGCACATAAAATCCCGCACAAGGCGCTTCACTACTGTCGGAGCATCGGATTTGACGCATGGGTATGCTTCGACCCATTTGGTGAACGTATCTACGATTACCAACACATAGCGAAACGACATGCTTGGTTCCAATTCTGTAAAATCGAACTCGATAGTTGCGAACGGCCCACTAGGCGGGGGTCGTCCCCCATCATGTGCATGTCTCGGTGGCGCCCCTCTATTGTGTTGCTGGCAGACCACACACGATCGGCACACTTCGGATACAATCCGTGACAGTCCTGGCGCTGCCCAAGTGTAGTCTATCTGTCCCATCACCCCCCTCTGGCACACATGACCATTCTGATGAGCCATGCGTGCCAGCCAAGGCAGTAAAGCCTGGGGTGCTATAGGTTTTTCATCAAGGGTCCACATTTCCCCTGGCCCAGGGCGTATTGCTCCTCGTTTGAGCCAGACCTCGTGTTCGGCCGTCGGTGCAGCATTTTGCAAATTTATGATATCGTCCTTAGTTGGTGTGGCGGGTGGTCCCGCAGTCGGTATGTCAGCAATCTGTGCGGCTGTCTTCTGTGCTCGTGTCACCATCGGCATGTTGCGTTCTATCTGTTGGTTGGCGGCCTTTCCTGCCGCCTCGTCCGCCCTTGCGTTGCCCCGGGCAACGTCAGTGTCCGCCCTTTGGTGGCCACGACACTTAATTACCGCGATAGCGCGGGGAAGTAAAATGCTTCGGAGGAGCCCTTCTACCAGCGCGCCGTTCTTTATCATTGAACCGGCAGATGTGAGAAACCCTCTCATCTTCCAGATGGCTCCTTTATCGTGGACTACGCCGTGAGCGTAGGCCGAATCTGTGTAAATGTTGACGGCAAGGCCTTCCGCCAAGCTGCACGCTCTAGTCAAGGCGCACAGCTCCGCCTGCTGTGCGGAAAATGTAGGTGGAAGACGCCCGCTCTCTACCGTTTCGCTATCCGAGCACACGGCGTACCTGGACAACAGGGACCCGTCCCATGCGCGCCTAGCTGATCCATCGACATAATATATGCAGTCGGGGTATTCTCAGGGATTGTCCTTTAAATCCGATCGCACCGTGGAAACTAGCTGCACAACGTCGGTGCACACATGAGGTTCGCCCTCCTCAGGAGTGGGCATCAGTGAGGCTGGGTTGAGCGTCGTGCAACGTTCGATCGTGATGTTGGCTGCAGTGATCAGTGCGGATTCGTATTGCATTAATCTAGTGTTAGACAAATGCTGTGTGCTTCGCTGTAACAACAGCGAAGTGACGCAATGTGGTACCCGTAGCGTTACTGGGTGTCCCATAACAATGTCCGCTGTTCTTTCTACTGCGTACCTGGCCGCTGCCACGGCTTGCAAGCACACCGGAAACCCTTGTTCGACCGGGTCTAACTTTTTACTAAAGTAGGCCACCGGCCGCTCCTTATCCCCATGGGTCTGTGTCAAAACTGACTGGGCGAAACCTCCCACGGCGTGAGTGTAAAGGGTAAATGGTTTCGCATAATCCGGGAGTCCTAATGACGGTGCCGTAACCAGCGCCTGTTTCAGCCCGTCAAAACATCGCCTCAATTCATCCGTCCATATCAATAGGTCCGGGGCATTTGATTTGGTCGCCTCGTACAGTGGTTTAGCCAGCAGCGCAAAATCAAGTATCCAAGTGCGGCAGTATCCCGTCATACCTAGGAAGCGCAGCATTTGTCGTTGCCAGCGAGGGCGAGGCAGCTCCATGATAGCGGTCACCCGTCCAGCATCCAATTCTCGTTTTCCGTGCGAAATGGCGTGTCCCAAGTAAGTTACAACCTGCCGCACAAACTGAAGTTTTGGTCTGCCTACTTTGTGGCCTTTGGCCGCCAAGGCCTTTAATAGGGCCAAGGAATCCATTTCGCACGCCTCCTTTGAAGGGGAGCAAATCAACAAATCGTCAACGTATTGCAGCAACACTGACCCTCCTTTCAATTCCACATCCGCCAGGTCGCGGTGCAGCGCCCGAGAAAACAGAGTGGGGCTATCTGAAAACCCCTGAGGTAGTACTGTCCAAGTATACTGGCGCCCCCTATGGGTGAAAGCGAACAAGTATTGTGACTCAGGCGCGATGGGCACAGAGAAAAACGCAGAACAAAGGTCGATGACCGTGAAGTATGTTGCGTCCGGCGGAATTGACATCATGAGGGTTTCTCCGTTTGGAACTAGTGGGTGTATGCCCTGTATCACCTTGTTCACCTCCCTTAAATCCTGTACAAATCTCCATTTGTCCTTTGACGGCTTTTTAACTGGCAAAATTGGTGTATTACATGGGCTGTTAGTTTCTACGATAATCTTCTGTTCCACTAGGGATTGAATCACTGGTGCTATGCCTACGTCGGCCTCAGGTCGTAGCTTATACTGTTTTACGTTTGGCAAGCGCATCCCCGGCTGCACTGCTATCACTAGAGGTTTGGCGTCTCGCATCCGTCCAACCTCACCGTCGCTTTTGGGCCATAAATTGTCCGGCACCTCCGCTAGGAGGTAATCCGACTCACCCGGGCCCGTCAGCACTGCCCTCATGGCATAGGTGCCTTTGGGGGGCAACTCTGCCTCTTCGAACTTTCCGTCCCTCCGTTCTGCCTTAATGTCAATTGAGAACCCTTCACCGTTTTCGAGCCGTTTCAAAGTCCAGCGGCCCCTCTTACACCGATAACCATGTAAGGGAACTTCTCGTAACCGCCCTACCATCCAACCTACACTTTCCGGCGGCCACCCTTTGGCAGTAGTGAGGGTAACATGGGCGACCGCTCCTTCGGGGTATTGGGTCAGCGCATGCTGACTCGGGGTTAGGACTACCTCAATTCCTATTCCCTCACGCCCGATCCATACCCGTGACAAGTGTAGAGGCATCCATTTGCCCAGCTTTTCCTTAACCCTTTCCCGGTAGTTCTCGTCCTCACCCGTTGCATCATAGTACGCAGTGCAATGGGGTGGATTATCCTTTAAGTCCTTTATCGAAATTTGGTGCAGTTGCATCCAATCTCGCAGCACTGAACTGTCCAAACACACATTATCTATGATATATGTCCAAGCAGACAAAGCCCCTGGATCCAAGCGCCACCAATACGCGGTGGGGCCGGGACGAGCCAGTGCCGTCATCAACAAGTCGCGTTTAGACTCCGCGACGTCTACGAAAACTCCCTCCTCGGTACATGAGATTTGACAGCCCAAACGGCACAATAAATCCCGTCCCAGCAAATTCGTCGGGGCGGTAGTGGTCATCAAGAAAGCATGTTTAGCCTCCAGCGGGCCGCATGTTACTCGCACTTCCTCCGAAATAGGAAGCGCTTGGGGTAAACCCGAAACACCCAGTATTTGAACGTTCCTGGCCGTAGGGCGCAAAGAGGGCAATTGCCCCTTGTTAATTGTGCTGCGAGTCGCACCCGTATCTACGAGAAATTCTAATTGTCTTCCCTCCACGTCCAACATCATGGTTGGTTCCTCTGCCGGTGTCATGGTCAAGAGAGGACACTCCTTGGGCGACTCGCCAGCGTCCCGTCAATAGGCCCCTCTATTGTATTGGGGCTGAAACCCCTTACGAGCCTTTGGGCAATCACGTATCCAGTGTCCCATCTGCTTGCAATAATGGCACGGTTCCTGCGGAACCGGTGGTGCGGAGGGCATAGGTCGTCCCTCTACAGCTCCCCTTCCGCCCTGCCTGCGTTCTGGCGGCCCCCAAAGTGACTGGTTCACTGGTTGCCACTGCGGCGGACCCCGAGGCGGGGCCCAGTTCCCCCTTGGTCCGTTCTGCATCCCACTATTGGGGGGTGGTCCGGGGTTTTGGAGAAGGGGTCTTGGTGGATACCAATTTTGGGGAGGGGGCCCTTGCACAGTCCAAGTTTGAGGGTTTTGAGGAGGAGGGGGAAGAGGGGGTGGTATTGTCCATTGTTGTTTTATTTCGTCCATATTAATTAGTCCTAAGTCTTCAGCAGTACAACCTTCACAGAGGTTACCTTCGCGGTTGATCCACTCTCCGTTAGGGAATTGGCCCTTATAGAAAGGCAAACCGCTCCTCCCAAGGTCCTCATAACCTCGAACAGGTCCCCACTTCTGGCACTGTTCGCGTATGTAGTCCTGACTCTGATCCCCCCTTTTACCTTGATTAAATTGAGCCCGTTTCTCCTGGACAAACATTTGCAATATTTCCTCCTTAATATCCTTCTTCTCCTCTAAGGAGGAGCCCGGGCATTGTTCCAGTTTGTCGCATAATTCGTTGGTTGTCATTCCCTTCCAGCCGAAGAGGACGGTCTGTACCTGTTTCTTTAACACCGGCCGAAGCCCCTCGATTAGATATTGATTTACCAATGGTTGGGGTAGCCCTCCCAGCTGCATCGGACCCAGTCCTCCCCAGCGCGCAATGGCCTTTTCTAACCTTTCTCGGTACTCTCCAATTGGTTCTCCTGCCTTTTGTTTTATGGCCCCGATTTTTCCCCAATCCGGACCCCCTGCTGGCAACAGCGCATGTTCGATGGCACCCAGCAGCCGGACCTTCAGTGCATCCCATTGCACTAGTGTTATCCGGGGGATTGCACCCACCGCCCTTGGGTCGTCGTGCGGCCAGTGTGCTCTTTGTCTAGCCCTTTCCCATACTTTGGGTGGGAGCACGGATACTCCCATATGAGTTATGTCTCGATAGTCGCACTCGCCAGCTATAAACCAATTCGACATGGTCGGCACTATCTGCCGCGGATCCTCAATAAGCAAATGTTGAATCCTTTCCCGCATTACAGTTAAAGAGGATTCTTTCCATGGTACCCTTTCTCGAACCCCCTGTCCTTGGGCGTCAACTCCGATAACTTGTACGGGGCACAATGTTTTCCTTCCCTCTATTTCCTGACATTCCAATGGGGTAGTTTGTGAGGTCCCTTTCTCATTACAACCTACCAGTGAGGGGTATAACCCATCCGGTCCTATCGGTGGCGGGAACCCTGCGATGTCGGTCCCGTCATCTATTCCGTTAGCCCCGAGTTGTGCAAACAGTCTTTCCTGGCTCGGGTGGTTCTGGGGTATCTGGGGCGCGATGGTAGCGGGGTTATAGGGAGGTGGTAGCAGGGACGCAGAAAGGATAGGTGGTGCCTGAAACCCCGGGACAGGGTTTAGGTCTGGGGCTGGGGAGGGTAGATTGGTCGCTACCTCCCCTCTCGCGGGGTCTGGGTTTTCAACGAGCGGCATCAGTCGCGCGTTGGCCTGCTTTTCTATTTCCTTAAGCGCTTCATCCTGCTCTTTATTCGCCTGTTTCCTCAGACCCTTGAGTTTTGTTACCTCACCAGCCAAGCTGGCCTGTTTCGACTTTGCGTGTCGCTTCATCGCTTCTTCCTTCCACCAGCCAAAGACTTTCCAATAGTCAGGCGGAAAGTGTTTCGTGGCCTGTTCGAATTTTTCTAATGTCTCATACAACACGTCCAATTTTTCCAGCGCAAAAGACCCTCCTTCGGGCCACGGTTCTCCTAAATCCTTCGCCAATGCAACCCATGACTTCCCTGGTCTCACAGCAGCATAGCCATACCTCTTAAACATAAAAAATGCTGGGGTATGTCTAAGCGGTTCACCTGCCTTTACTGTCTTATTACCTATACTGTTACCCATCCTAAGAAACCTTAGTTTACCGACGTAGCCTTGTACTCGTGAGGATCTCCCGCCTCGCGGCACAGCTACACTACCTAACTCTGAGAGGCTCGCAGCCTTGTACCCGTGAGGTTCGCCCGCCTCGCGTGGTACGGCCGCGCTACCTACTCTCCTGAGAGGCTCGTCCGCCTACACAGCCATCTATCCTACCCTTACTGCACTTTCCTGGCGTCCTACGCCCGTGTAATAGTTCTGATCTTACTTAAAATTCCGACGTCTCCTGGGTAGGCCTCGGATCGGGACGCCGCCCTTATCCTTACCCTCACAACTCAGAGATCTATTACCCCTTAACCTCAGGCGCCCAACGTGGGGCACTTCTCCTTACGTAACGTTACCCTAACGAGTCCATAAACAATCAGTTGCTCCAGGACCCAAGCGGTCCGTAATTAAATTTAGGTTCGTGGAACAGGTATGAGCAGGGGACGGAACAAACGGCAACCGAGCAAGAGAGTGGTTTACAATTTGGACTGACCCCCGGGCTAAAAAGGAAAAAACAAAAGAAAACCACAGCTCACCTGACCCGGATCAATTGCCAGCTGGTCTCTCACCACTCCCTTGCCTGGGACCGCGTCCCGGACTGCCCAGACTGATCCCACCGCTGCCACCAGTTGTCGGATTGGGACTTAGGACTTGGGACTCAGAAGACTCAGAAGAAAGGAGCAACGGATATATTTATTGGAACTCGAGTACACAAGCTTGAGGACAGCAAAGTTGTATTGAAACTCACAAGGAATGACCAACAGTACAACAAGATGCTCTGAAATAATTCAATTAACATTGCTTTATATAAGGAGAATCAGGGGTGGAGTTAGCTCACAAGACACAGAGACAAAATGGGCTCATTGGTTCCCCCACCATAGTCCCATCCTGTTGTTCAGTTAATTAAAGGAAGTTCATCCAAGGCCAGTCATGGGTTAGCTCTGATAAGGAGATGGTCAGCATTATGTGGCAACATGTTTACAACTTTCTGTATAGCAGCTGGCTTGGGAAAGTACAAAAGGGAGTGGACACTCATAAAACTGTCAACTTGCAAGATAATGGCAAAGTCAGGAGAAAGGCAAAGAGAGATAACGGTTGCTTCCAAGGCCTGGGAAGGGGAACTAGAGATTGTGCCCACGCAGGCCAGAGCTCACAGGCAGAGAACTCCTTATTAGGATATTACACATCCTTAATGCACAAGAAAGAACTCAGTATCATGAAAGAGTACAGTAGCAAGTCAAAACAAAACATATAATTGGTTATACTTGGTAATTGGTAAAGCAGCAAGGATATACAAAGGGGGAGGGGCATTACAGCTCCCTACATATATATGTATATATATATATATGTCAGCCATTAGGGTTTTAGCCCCATGACTCAATTGATCATAACATCTGAGATTATATATCGTGCTTCTGGAAACTGATTTTGAACTCAGCTGCAGGCAGAGGCGAGTGGACAAAATGTGGTTTCGAGGCTCAACGTGCAGGGTGGATCCTTAGCCTAGTAAATTAGTCCTTGAATGAATGTGCCAAACAGTAGATAAAATGCTCTCGACCCACGTACAGGAAAAGATGTCATCCAAACGCCTCCTTCACAAAGGGAATAATTAATTATATATCTTCGTAGTGTTTAGTATGTCTCCTAAACCAAGGACGTATCCAATCTTCATCTACCATTTAGCCTAGTGTATAAGAATATTTACTTCGGCCTGCGCTCGGGTCTGATATGTTTAGATAGATAGCCAAAAAAAGCATAGCCTATCATTATGCTTACATCTTGTTGTCTAAATTTGACCTTCTATAGGACGGGACAATGGGAGATGTTGTCCTTATGGCCTTGTATTGCTATGTTTTTAGCGCAGATTCTTGTCTAATATTTTGCTATAAATGAAATGCCTTTTTGCTCATTCATGAGCGAGTGTCTTGAGGAATTGTCCGCTGCGTGTAGGCGGTACATTCTCGAGCCTCGCTCCACACGTGTGTATATAATCGATTTTATTAAACATTGTTGCTCTTCTTCCTCTGATTCTTCTTCTTCCTTCCCTTGAGGTCTTCGATCTCGACAATTTTGGTGTCAGAAGTGGGATACATCCAAGTGTGCAGACGAGGTGGATCCTCACGTTCCAGGTCGGGAGGGAGGCCTGCCGGCATCTAATTTGGTGGGTACGCATTTTTGCACCTCGAAATTGAAGCCTCCCGCCTTACTTTGGACGTATGGACCTCTGTCGGCTGTACCACCTGGCTTGCATTCCGAACCAAATTTAGTTTAAACCAGAGCAGCAGTGGGTAATGAATCGATTATACAGGGCGCCCGGGATAAGGAGGTAAGCTTCCTGCGTGGGAAGCAGGTAGACCCATATGTGGGTGATAGATAATAGGTATTAAGTTACTCCGGCGTGAGAACTGCGTTTAAGGTTAGGAATCGGGGGGCGACCCGATCTTAGGACTACCAGGAGGGACTAGCCCAAGAAAGGTAGAATAATGAGTATTTTAAGTTAAGCTACGCACTGGATGTGTTAGAGTTCATAGGTAAGTAGGATTGAAGTGTGCATGAGTGTGCATGAATTTATACTGTATTGTATGGAGAATGAAAGGTCAGTCACATGGTATTTGTGTATAAGGGAATGAATGATCTGTCATTGCAGCGTGTATTTGTGTTTATTGTGTGTGTGTCATTGATGTGTGTCATTGACTGACAAGGGATTCCCCAAATTGCCTACGGGCGTTGGGCAATCCGGATGAGTAAAATTGGCAGGGAATAATGAGAATATTATGGAGAGCATGTGTAGACAGGGCTTTAAAACAAGTGTTCAATTACATCCCCACATTAACGGCTCTCCAGATGTAGCAAGGGAGAATGGGAGTGAAAGTCAAAAATAATAGGCTGTCAACCGACCGGGTGTTTATTCAACGGCATGGCCGGGGCTTGTATTTGGCCGATTTGGGATGGCAGAATGCGTTGAATGAAGACAAGAATGACATGTGATGCTGACATGAGTCCAATCGGAAGAATGGATGGTTATGGTTTCACCGGTCCGTTTATCTGTCTGTCTGTCCGGACACGGAGCTCTTGGGGAGAGCCAGAATGGGTTGGGTTGACCAAGATGAATGTGGACAATATATTAATTGTTTATATTAATCTATTAATCTCTGTATATTAATCTGTAAAAATATATTAATCTCTGTGTGTGTGTGTCCGTATTTGTCTGGCTTTCTGGCTGTCTATGGAGTCATGTCTCTGAACACTGATTTTGAGGGAGTTGCTGGTGCGGACCAAAGCGGTGTCCGCGGTATCTACTGGGGGTCGAATGTCACTCCCTCAGTGTCTGTGAACTTGTCGTTCGGCAGTGTCGAAAGACAGGTTCGATTGTCGGTCTGTCTGCTTGATATTCGGGTCTCACTCTGTGTATATGGTATATACTCTGAGTATATGGTCGTTTTCTGTTTTGTGCTTTAATGGTGGTTGATTTGACTTCCCTGAAAGGGGGACAATAAATATTTGGTGTTAGCTGTTGTCATTTCGGATGTTTGCAGTTGTAATGTGGAGCCAGTCTGTCTGTCCAACTGGGTGTGTCTGACTGCGTCTGCAGATATGGATCAAGGAGGAGCAGTTTCTGCGGCGTTTGTTATGATGTTGAATGTCATTCACTGTGTCTGCTGACGTGTCGTGTGACTATGGGGACTATGATGGTGTGTCCTGGCGGGAAGAATCGTGGCAGCCTACAGATTTGAATGGAATGGCCTCTGTGAGACCATCCTGTTAGTACGTTGGGGGTTCGTCTGTCTGTCTGTCTGTGAATGGAAATTGAACTGGACTTCGACAGAAGGCAGGTGGGTGGTCACCTGCTGTAAATTGTGGTGGAACATTTGTGACGTTCCCTAATACGAGGGGACGAATTGGTTTGTAAATGTGTTGTGCAGGTACTTTTTCTGTAGGTAGCCAAATTCTATTGTTGTCAAGTCTCATGTAACCTTGGTTAACGTATATCTACGGACAAGAGCTGCACTTTATTTTAGTAAGTGACTGGGAAAGTTTGTTTTAAAAGGTGCCAGCGGAGTTGTTTAGAGTTATGGAGGTCACAACTCGCTGGAACCTCTCTGTTTATGTTTGGCTGACTTACATTGACTAGTATATGGGAAAAAGGGGACTGAAAATGCTTTGATTTTTTCGTGGATTGCCCATTGGGCATGTTTAGGATTTAATAGAGTGGTGGAGTTCTGTGAAATATGATGACGTTGTCTTATGGACACTTTGTGAGTGACTAGACACGTGCCTGGAAGGGGAAATTGTATTCATAACTCATGTGGGTTGTGTCTGAAGAAAAGGTTTAAAGTAAGTGTGAAGAAGGTCATGGAAAGTGCGAAGATGTTAAAGGAAAGTCAAATTAGATGGATCATTTGTCAATGACAAGTGACTTTGCAAGGTTTGCTAAGAAAGGGAGGGGAAAAGATTATAAAAGTTGATGGAAAAGACGGGAAATAAAGAAAAGTGGTTAGTTATGGACTGTTGTTTTGTGATAAGAAGGTGATTGGGGGCTGGTGAAGATTGGATCACGGCTCTGCAGACCAGGTGAACAGAACTCCACCAGGAGTGGGTAAATGGGAATCACACCAATTAAATTATTGCTCAAAGGGAGGTGATAGAGCAAAATAAAAAAGATTGTCATGTGGACCGCAAGGCTAACCCCGCTCTTGCAGGGAAATGGTTTTGGGAGGCTAGTTATTTTTCAGATAATTTTTCCAGTGGGTTTATACTGATGTGAAATTCGCATATCTAGGAAGGAAAGGAAAAAATTGTCCAGGTATTGATAGGATAACAGTGAAATTTTGAAGTGAAGTGAAGGATAACAGTGAAGAGTTAGTGTGTTCGTTGCGATTTTTGGGAATGGCAGGGTACTGTCGTACATGGATGATGGACCGACTGCGGAAAACGCCAGTAAGGCGTCGATACAATGTTGAACACCGAACGGTCCAGGTGTTGGACAACAATGAAGGGTTCATAATTAATTTGGCACCTCAAGACAGACGTTCCGACATCCGCACCTACAGAGTTCGATGTAATACAATTACAAGCCGCGGCCTCAAACGTAGAACAGCAAAAATTGGATTAAATTGGGAGCTCAACGCCCCGCAGAAGGACAAATGTGGACGATTAATGACAAACCCGTGGCACCGCGAGCGATATTGCCATGGTTGGCACGAATGGCGCATCAAAATGGCCATGTGTGCCATAGGGGGGTGAGGTGATGAGGCAGGTCACTTCCACCTGGGCAGCACCAGGCCTTTCGACTGTGGTTACCATGGTCTGTCGCTCGTGCGCTATATGTCAACGGTATCAGCGCCAGTGGATATGGCAGCCCTTGAATTACCTATCATGGATGACATGTTTTTAAAGTTTTGCATAGGTCTATCCCATGTGGCACGCAGCATACATGAACGCGTTCGGGAGGCCCTACCGGAGCCAACAAGCAAGCCTATCCACACCGTCGAGGCAGGAGATTACGTGCTGGTGAAGCATTTCACCCGTAAGACTGCGCTCGAACAAAGTTGGACGGGGCCATACCAAGTTCTTCTGATCACACCAACAGCGGTGTTTTGGTGAGGGCAAGTCGTCCTGGGTACATGCCACACATTGTAAGTTGGCCATACCCACAAACACAGACACCTCAAACGCACCACCACAGATCGAGGATGCTGTACCACCGCCTGTTAGGGGTGGCAATCACACTTAGTTTAATTTACAGCTTTGCCAGCACTGGGGACACGAGGGCATGGGCGAACACGGAGACATATGTATATGGCGACCAAACTGTTAAGGTCTACCGGCAGAGAGTTATCTGGGGTCAGAGGATAAATATACCCTGCTGCCATGTAAAGGAAGATGTATGGACACGGATAATGTGGAGGGTGTTGTACACAGACTCACATGGAAGGAAGACAGGTTTTGCTGCCCTCAGTCGTTTGAAGCAAGCGCCACGACAAGGCGGCGCACCAATAGTAAACATGGCCAGGCCGGGTTACAAATGGGGAAAGGACTCGAACAATTTAACCACGCATGTATTACTGAACAGCGGCACTACTCTATTACTACAATGTGAATTCATGACCTCCCCCTACGATGATAGGCCACCATGCATTTCACACATATTAATTCCGCACCCACGGATCGAAAGCAGGAAAAAGCCAAAGGAAAATACGTATTGGACAGTGACCCGTGCAATGGCGAAGGTACAGAACCGATCACGTTGTTGGATGTGTATGCATTTTCCCCACACCAGTACGACAGGGATAGAAATGGTAGTGCTGCCCCTGTCCCTACGAGATATGTGCTCAGGACCCTTGCGTACCCCATGTCTGACCACAACCTTGGAACTGATAGGCCCAAAATCGCAAGCAGTGTGTTCCCGGGAGTTTCGATATACCCCACCCATTAAGCAGGCTTTGTTAGACAAACCACCTGATCCAGTCTGGGTGACAGAGCAAAAGGGACGGGTGTGTCTTATAGGAAAGGGACACGTTCAGATGGGAACCTCGGAATGTACCCATACCCTGCCATCCGACACCAGATGGAGAGAAAAGGGAGGCCCCCTTGTAATAACCATAGATGACCAAGCCCAGCATAACGTAACCAAGCTAACCATATCTTGGGGGACACCAAGCGCCACCCGCGTTGAGATCGGTAAATGCATGGCCTCGGCCCTTATCCCACCCCATGGAGTAATGTTTATTTGCGGAAATAAAGCATATCCATACCTACCCGAACAGTGGGGAGGGACTTGTTATCTGGGATCCATTTTTCCCAAGGTAAATTTGGTAAATCATGTATTTGATGTAGGGAAGATGATTAAAAGGAAGGTATTTTCGGAAATTAGTGAAAGTAAATATGGCATTTGAATTTCCAGACACGACACAGGAAATGCGGCTATGAATAAGCCAACCATCTGAGAGATAAGGTAACTAAATGCCAATTAGTGGGACGGGGGGGCTAGGAATTGATCATGGTGTGTGTAAGAAAGTATTTTTCAGGATGGACGATGAAGAAACCGCCGTTGGAAAACCATGATCTTGACCACAGAGGCCGTCGATCTGAATGGGTCCTTCAACAAGGCAGATGTGACCAGCGCTTCAGAATTTTGTATTAAATTTTGTGATGATGACTGTGATATTTGTGTTAATCCCATGTGGGAACGGGCTACTGGCTAATGCCTGCATCGATGTTTGTGATGATTGTGATACTTGTGTGGAAAACCCCTTGCGTGTGCTGGCTAGCGCCTCTTATGTATTATGAATGACTGGCGAATAGATAGTCTCGCATTAGTAATGGAACGAATTGGAAACGAAACCTGAATCGCAGAACTACAATTGGAAAACGAATTAATGCATATGCAAACGATGGTGATGCAGAATCAAGTGTTTTGGATATGTTGTTGGCAGAAAAGGAAGGAGTATATGGGGTGATCGATGAACCTATTTGATGCTTGGGATTCTGATAATGATTATGATTTTAGTTGGGATGATTTAACCTGTGATTTAGAAAGTGTAGGTTCTTTTAAAAGTTATTGCTATTATACCAGCAGTGAGGAGCGGATAGCAAACATGTATCCGGGAGAACCACCCTCACCACCACTTACACCACCCAGCAATCACATGTACAAGGCTTGATGGCATTGGACGTCGATTGTTTGCCCTGATTCGCGAGGACCTCACTTGCATAAAGAGGGCCCCTTAATCTGGCTGGCAACTGGGTCGCACCTATGCCGCAGCGAGGGTGGATTCGGAATCTGGCGGGCGGCAGCAATCTCTTAAACCAGGCGCCGTCGTCGCGAATCATGGCTAACAATTTATGCGTTGAATGTTAGACGACCAGTTAGGGCCGGTATCTCTCTTTGAGCATACGTGACGCTATGTCGTGCCTGGCATGTAACTAATTGATGAATTTGGTGTCTTTCCAAGGAGGTGTCTTGTCAAGACAAAGGAAGGAACTGTCAGCCATTAGGGTTTTAGCCCCATGACTCAATTGATCATAACATCTGAGATTATATATCGTGCTTCTGGAAACTGATTTTGAACTCAGCTGCAGGCAGAGGCGAGTGGACAAAATGTGGTTTCGAGGCTCAACGTGCAGGGTGGATCCTTAGCCTAGTAAATTAGTCCTTGAATGAATGTGCCAAACAGTAGATAAAATGCTCTCGACCCACGTACAGGAAAAGATGTCATCCAAACGCCTCCTTCACAAAGGGAATAATTAATTATATATCTTCGTAGTGTTTAGTATGTCTCCTAAACCAAGGACGTATCCAATCTTCATCTACCATTTAGCCTAGTGTATAAGAATATTTACTTCGGCCTGCGCTCGGGTCTGATATGTTTAGATAGATAGCCAAAAAAAGCGTAGCCTATCATTATGCTTACATCTTGTTGTCTAAATTTGACCTTCTATAGGACGGGACAATGGGAGATGTTGTCCTTATGGCCTTGTATTGCTATGTTTTTAGCGCAGATTCTTGTCTAATATTTTGCTATAAATGAAATGCCTTTTTGCTCATTCATGAGCGAGTGTCTTGAGGAATTGTCCGCTGCGTGTAGGCGGTACATTCTCGAGCCTCGCTCCACACGTGTGTATATAATCGATTTTATTAAACATTGTTGCTCTTCTTCCTCTGATTCTTCTTCTTCTTCCTTCCCTTGAGGTCTTCGATCTCGACATATGTATATGACGTGTCGTGTATATATATGTATATGTATATATATATATATTGTTACAGTCCGCGGATTAGATGTTATTTACCGAGCGGTGGTATTGCCGCGACCTAACAGTTCCCCCGATTCTTCCCCAACTCACCCGATTCACCCAGACGTTGGCCAAATCGCGCTATGCCAAATCAATGATAGAAAGGACACGACGACTGGGAAAGAGGAAACGACGCAAGGGGTACAGTTCTCAAGACCTCCGGAGGAGGGTATAATTACAGTGGTGGGGAAAACGGGTAGATTACAAGGCAGTGAGGTAAAGACACAGAAGAGATGGGCACTTAATTACCGTCTTATCTTAGCCCAGACAGACCACAGACAAACGGAACAAGGCAGACTTACACAGCGATTGATGGCAGGAAGGGACAGGTAGGTCGATAGCACAAGGTGCACCTTGGCTCGGGGACAGGATAAAGCACGGTCCAGAAGATGCGGGGAGGTGTCACAGCGCTCGGAGGGGACGTCTTTCTTTCTCCAAGCTCAGCGCGCATCTGACGTCACCTCCCCCTCACTGCGCATGCTCAGCGGGGAGTGACACGCCCTCGGCTGGTTGGTTCCGCCCCACTGGGGCCGGTCCGCCGCTTCCATTGGGTGCGGGGGTTACCGGGCTCCGCCCTTGACGAGGAGCTGACAGGGAGCCCCTATTTGGTAACCCCGTCGAGCACATGTTTGATGGCGGCTCGTTGGGAAGGCCTGGTGCCCTCCCAACACCCCCTACCAACCAAGCCGGAGTGAGGACGCGCACTTCCTGCGCTCGTTGTTGTTGTTGTTGTTGTTGTTGTTGAACTGTGAGGAAGAGCTGCGGGGAGGTATTGGGAGGTCCTAAACTTCCTAACGGTGCCATACAATCACATTCTGGGGCAACGAAGGGTCAGAATTAATGGAAACGAGTCCTTAACTGACATAGACTAAGAATAACTAGCAAGATGTCCTATATTTGTCTTACATGAGATGCGGTGAACCTGGGCACGACATTTAATGGGGGAAATAGGGGGAGGTCGGGTCTACAGAGTGTTGTTTACAGAAAATGGGACTAGGGAATGGGGGATTGGGGATAGTTGGGAAGTATTGAGGAAATAGGGGAATATTTACAAGCAGATATGGATGGATGCAAATCCCATATCCGCAACACTGCACCCTTCTCTACCTCGGGGCGACCCGACCCGATAAATTTTTACCTACTTTAGTGTGGCACTCAGATGTAGTTCCCTCTACTATTAACTCAACCCTGAGTGCGACAGTTTTACAGATGTTCACAAATGAGTAAATATGTCCCCCTGCGACGTTGCACCCTTCTCCTAACAGAAACACACCCACAGGATAACCGAATCGCGGAAAGCATCCTCAAACTAAACATACAGCCGGTAGGGAGCATTATTTATACAACACTGATATTTACACTACGATCCAGGACCTGTTCTTTGAGGAACACATGCAGATGTTATGCATAGGGAGAGCACGCATGCCAGCATCGATACACCAACCCACGAGTGCCCTGTGGCCCTACGGCCTTTAATAATGTGCAGAGCACCCTGTCCAAGTACCAAAAGCACCACCCCATTACGCACAGTCAGCACCATCCGGTGCACCAATAAAGTGTTCATAAAAATGCACAATTAAGTGTCCATGGTCACCGGTGGTGTCGCAGCCGACCGATGTTCTGCCGCTGGTCTTGCCTTCATGGAGTGCACTTGGCCTTCTGGCTTCTTTAGAAATAAAGAAAGGCGCCAACCGCGTCCATTTCTGAATTGTGGCCGTCAGGGGGGCCAACTAAAAGTGGTTCACCTGTATGGCATAGGTGCCACGTTGACCCAGAGGTCCATCCACGGGTGGTGCTTGACCGCAAAAGAACTGCGGTCCATTGTGGGCGGCCACAAAAATTGCGGTCCATATGGTGTATCGATCCAGGCAGCAAGCAGCGGAAGTACAGGCCCACAACTGCGGAGCCAGCACCTCTCTCTCCTCTCTCTCTGCCCCAAAGCCAGATCCTCGGAGGTGGGAGACAAAAGAAGACAAGTGAGTAAGGTGGTAAGGGCGCAAAAGTGCACGCAATACAAGGTAATGCACACTGGGGGCACATGGGAACCAGGTGAGACAGGTACATTCCTACCGTACGCCCCCCACCCCCCACCAGGTAACCTACATTGCCCCTCCCTTACCCCTTACTGTATCCACAAAACACAACACTACCCATAAACATCTACTTTACACATCAACAACGTCCCTACTGCCTTCCCCGTTCCTCCCATAAACCAAATTCGTCTTCTCTCCCTCCTAACCAATCAAATTTGCCATCTCCAACTCAACATCAAAATCTGCCATCACCAATTCATCATCAGTCCCTCCTAAGGAGGGAGAGATGGAATCACCCCAATGTCTCATCCACGTCGTGATGCGTCTCACAAATCCAAACAGCAATTCTCCTTTCCTGCAACACAAAACAAAGAAAACACAGGTGTGGAGTCATCAGCATCACCTCAGGTAAGTGGCTGCGTATGGTGCGACAGGTGCATCAATCCGAACTATTTCCTAAATGACTTTAACAACTTTACATTACCCGGGGTCTTTCCCTGCCAATCCATTGGCCAACTTACACTATGGGTTCTAAAAACCAATTCCCATTGACCAAACTGTGGTGCTTCTCAATTTGGGGTCTCACTCCCCCGATTCATCTCCCGGTGCCCTTGCACAATTTCTGGGCTGCGACGTGTAGCTCTCCCAGCAGGTCTACCCACCTGCACACCTCCACCACTGCAGTTGCCACCCGAGCTTACCTAGCTCCTCACCCTAACCTAACTAACTGGGGAAGGCCCCTCCTGGCTCTGTCACCCCTCGGTGCCCTCTGGCACTGGGCTACCCGGGTCCGTCCTCCGGATCCTCGGGCCCCATCCACAACAACTACTACCGGCTCCCAGAGCCCACCTGCGGCCTCACCTGGCCGACATCCTCACAGTGGTGGAGTGCCCAAACCAACTACACACACTAACAGGCTACACGCCCAGCCATTTCCACAACACTAATGCACCCATCCAATCATCATTCTTCCACCCGCACAACAGATGCCAATATCCAACCACAATTTACCTATACCTTCTAACTACTCTTTAAACTACCCTCCCCGGATACTCGTGAAAGGGGTCCACTCTTCCCCCATCCACACCTTCGCACCATGCACACCACTCCGTACCACTTACTCCAACTCTCTCCACACCACTCATTCTTTGCTCCATATATTCCACACACCTGTACTTGCACACCTGTGCTCTCATACTTGGTGCCGCCTGCACCCTTCTCTCCCCCAAGCGCATTCGCGCTGATCCACAACACTCACTACTCACCATGACACTCATCCGCAATGCTCTCTCATTCATCACTTGTACACTCACACACACCTCGGAGCATTGCCTCACCGATGCCTCATTTGAAGCTGCTCACCAGCACTTCGATTCACACTGCATCATCTGCTCTGTCTACTCCCTTCTAAAACTCGCGCTCCTCCGTCTTCCCTTACACTCAGCGCTCCCACATCATTATCAAACACTAAGCTACTACGTCCCCACTACAGGTACCAAGTCTCTTACTTAAATCTTGTCACCCATAGTCACCTCTAGTCCCTATCAATATAACCTAACCCACCCAGGCTAGTTTTCACTGCCATACACCCCATAATCTATAGCGCATTTGCCCCAAGTGGATGGGAGGGATGGCAGAGTTGCCATCCCTCCACATCGGGCGTCTCCCATTATCAATTTTGCCCATCCAATTTTTGCCAATCATATTCCCTATCCCGACCATCGTCCATTAAACTACGAGCCTCAGTGCGGGAAATTACTTTCTCAAAGCGCGGCCTCGCAAAGCCGAGCAATGAATGCGGGTGGTTCGTCTACTGCGGTTGGGTCCGTCCGGCACTCGATGCAGGGGAGGAGGTTTACTCGGGCCGAGATTCCAAGGTCCACCTCGGCGCGGCGCCTTTCGGTATCCTGCCCGATGGACCAATCTTGCCCGGCCGGAACGCCGCAACCACAAGGGGGCGCCGTTCCGACCCCTCCTGCCTTCCATCGAACCGGGCCGGTGGCTTTGCCTAGCAAAGCGCGGACGCGACCGTGCAGGGCGGGGCCCGGCCCGAATCGTGCACGACGCTCCGAACAGGAGCGACGCAACACCGATCCCCGCCGGCTCCCGCAGTACACAAAGCCCGGCACGGACCGGAAGCTCGCGTCGGCTAAACGTCGGTCTAACCGCTGTCCCTCTAAAAACTACCCCTGTTGGTGTCGATGCATGGGTCACGCTTCCGCAACCCGCTACCCATTCCATACCACCACAACCTTGCTCACTCACACCTCGCACCTCTCCCATCACCGGACCCCCTCGCTCGCACCCTCGTTCCATACACTCCGGACCAGCCATACACCTCACTCTTGGCCTCTCACGAACATCTGGGTCCATCTCGACCCCCAAGCTTATTAAATCACCTGGCGCATCACAGGCACGACCATATTGGTCACCACTTACACCGGGTCCTCTTTCTCTTCGCTTCTCCCCCATCACCTGCGAATCCCTCATCCGGTTAATGAGCACATCATCACGATCCGAACACAGACTTTGGACCAATTCTTTTACTTCCTCTGTTATCTCTTTCTTATCCTCTCTCCGTCGCTTCTTAATTTCGCTCACCCCTTCTTCCACTTCTTCTAATTTCTGCTTCACCTCCTTCATCTCCTCGTGTGCCCCCTTAAGTTCTTCCTCTAACTCCACCTTATTTTTTTCTATGTGCTCCCGCACCTCCCGCTCTTTAACCTCCATCACCTCTACCACCTTGTTCATTTTCCTCGTCAGGTCCTCATGTACCGTCTGACACTCTTTTTTAATTACCCCTACGTCCTTTTTCATCTCCTTCTGTGTTGATTTTAAACCCTCTATTACCGCTGTGTTCTTCTTTACCTGGTCCCCCAACTCCTTTTGTCCCACTGTCAGCTGTTCTACTCCCAGCGTCAACTCCTCTATACCACCTTGCAATTTTACAGTCCCCTTTCTCACCTCCTTCTCCATGCGCTCCTTACAGTGCCTCACCTCCTCGCGCACTCCTCCGACCTCCTCACTCACACCTCTTCTGATCTCCTCTCCCATCACTTGCATCTCCTGCCCAGATGCCACCCTCATCTGCTCTATTTCCTCCCTGTGAGCATCCACTTTAGTTTCTACCCCCATTCTGACCCCCTCTATCTGCTGCCCCATTTGTTTAACTTCCCTTTCCGCTTGGTCCCTCATGTCCCTCAATTTGCCTTCCATACTGTTTTCTAACCCCTCTAACCCCTTTTTCATCCCTTCCATTTGATTCTCTTGAGCGGCCATTCTGTTTTCTACCCCCGTTAACCCATGTTTCATCCCTTCTATTTGATTCTCTTGAGCGGCCATTCTGTTTTCTACCCCCTTTAACCCATGTTTCACCCCTTCTATCCCATTGTCTAACCCCTCTAATTTAGCTTCTAGCCGTTCCCCCATTTCTCCCATTTTGCCCCCCATTTCGCTCCCCAATCGCTCACTATCAGCCCTCGCTCCGTCCCTCATTACTCCCATCATTCTGCTTTCCATTTCTTCGCCATTATTGTCCATAAGGGCCTTCATTTGTATAAAAAAAAGGTTCAAATCCACCAGCGGCGCTGCTACGGTCGCGGGCGCGGTCGCCGTAGCCATCTGCGAGGCGCCATTTTGCGCGCCCGTAACCTCGTGCGCGAGGACGCCATTTTGCGAACCTGCCGCCCTCACTGCTTCGCTCTCCTCATGTTCCTCAATTTGGTCCTGGATCGACCCTGCCTCACTCTCCTCTACCGCAACCCAGCCGTCTTGATCTCCCATAGCGCGACTTTCAAAATTCGGGGTTTTTTTGTAAAACAAAATCAAATTTCGGTGACTTGTAATTTTGAGCACATTAAGCGCGCTTCGGGTCCGTATCTCACTCCCAGACACCAATTGTTACAGTCCGCGGATTAGATGTTATTTACCGAGCGGTGGTATTGCCGCGACCTAACAGTTCCCCCGATTCCTCCCCAACTCACCCGATTCACCCAGACGTTGGCCAAATCGCGCTATGCCAAACAATGATAGAAAGGACACGACGACTGGGGAAGAGGAAACGACGCAAGGGGTACAGTTCTCAAGACCTCCGGAGGAGGGTATAATTACAGTGGTGGAGAAAAGGGGTAGATTACAAGGCAGTGAGGTAAAGACACAGAAGAGATGGGCACTTAATTACCGTCTTATCTTAGCCCAGACAGACCACAGACAAACGGAACAAGGCAGACTTACACAGGGATTGATGGCAGGAAGGGACAGGTAGGTCGAGAGCACAAGGTGCACCTTGGCTCGGAGACAGGATAAAGCACGGTCCAGAAGATGCGGGGAGGTGTCACAGCGCTCGGAGGGGACGTCTTTCTTTCTCCAAGCTCAGCGCACATCTGACGTCACCTCCCCCTCACTGCGCATGCTCAGCGGGGAGTGACACGCCCTCGGCTGGTTGGTTCCGCCCCACTGGGGCCGGTCCGCCGCTTCCATTGGGTGCGGGGGTTACCGGGCTCCGCCCTTGACGAGGAGCTGACAGGGAGCCCCTATTTGGTAACCCCGTCGAGCACATGTTTGATGGCGGCTCGTTGGGAAGGCCTGGTGCCCACCCAACACCCCTACCAACCAAGCCGGAGTGAGGACGCGCACTTCCTGCGCTCGTTGTTGTTGTTGTTGTTGTTGTTGTTGTTGTTGAACTGTGAGGAAGAGCTGCGGGGAGGTATTGGGAGGTCCTAAACTTCCTAACGGTGCCATACAATCACATTCTGGTGCAACGAAGGGTCAGAATTAATGGAAACGAGTCCTTAACTGACATAGACTAAGAATAACTAGCAAGATGTCCTATAGTTGTCTTACATGAGATGCGGTGAACCTGGGCACGACATTTAATGGGGGAAATAGGGGGAGGTCGGGTCTACAGAGTGTTGTTTACAGAAAATGGGACTAGGGAATGGGGGATTGGGGATAGTTGGGAAGTATTGAGGAAATAGGGGAATATTTACAAGCGGATATGGATGGATGCAAATCCCATATCCGGAACAATATATATATATATGTATATATATATATATATATATATCTATATATATATATATATTTTTATATATATATATATATATATATATTTATATATATATATATATATATATTGTAACGGTTGTGAGAAGTGTAACGAATTTGAGAAGTGTAAGGGTTTTTAAGAAGTGTAACAATTTTGGAGGAAGTGTAACGAATGTAAAAAAGTATGGTTTTGTTATGTGTAAACACCCTCGTAATGTAAATAATGGTCGCAGCCGTCCTCCTAGTTAATTCCATGAAACTTACACGCAGGCCACGATATATCTTTTTAAATAGTGTATTTCCTTATTCTATGTAGGCTAAATATGTGTTTCCCACTAGATTGACTTTGCATTGTATCAAACAAAATAAGCGTAGGCCCTTCCAATTTCCCCAAATCATCTCCGCTCTCCAAAGTTCCTTTCAAAAGGGTGCGAGTTGTGTTCAATCCCGCAAGCCGCCATTGCCCATGTGCTAATCTCGGAGAAGAAAGGCGTGTCTCCACCTCGTCATAGAGGGGAGGAGTGAGCCAGAGGGTCGCATGGCCAATCAGCACCGCGGTGAGCGACCCGGTAGGCGTGCCCTCGCAGCCGGCGGCTTGATTCCGCCCCGAGTTATAAAAGCGAATGTAAGGGACTGCTTCACCAGATGACCTGGGAGATGAGCGAAGAGGCGACACCAAGAGGAGCGGTGAGATGCGAAACGCTCCAAGCCAAAGAGGAGAGGTACTCGGAAAGGAAACCAGCTTTGGAGAGACGCGCTGAAAGGAGGGAGACGGCTCCACCAGAAGGAGAGGAGCAGGTGTGCCGAGCCAGCGCGTGACGTCTACAGCAGCGGATACGCGACGGAGGGTTTTCCCGCCAAAAGCGCGAGGAATTGAGAGCTGCTGCCTCCGACCCTGCCTCCTCCCTCTCCAGCAATCCACCTCAAGCCCTACCTGCCTGCAATATCCCCCGTGTAAGTGTGAACGTCGTCTGTCCTACTCGTTGTCTTGGGGTTAAGTAAAATGAATAGTGTAAGTTAACGATTCGCTGTGTGACTGCTTCTTCCATCCATTGCTTGTGTGTGTATAATAAATCTGTTCTTCCTCCGTACTCTGTCTTCTTCTCTTTTCATTCTCTTTCGGTCGCTTTAGAGGTTTCCCGATTGAATATCTGTGGTGCGATCTGGTCAACGTCGGGTGGAATCGGGTTCTAATCGGGGAGTAACTGTTCGGACGCGGTAATACCAACCGCTCGGTAAAATAACATCTAAAACCGCGTCTGTAACAATATGTATATGTATATATATATATATATATATATATATATATATATATACATATATATATATATATATGTATATATATATATATATATATGTATATATATATATATATGTATATATATATATATATATATATTTACAGTGGAACCTTGACTTATGAGTGCACCAACTTACGAGTTTTCCGAGATACGAGCCGTCGCTCGGGCGGTTTATTGCTTTGAGATGCGAGCCGAGATCTGAGTTACGAGCTTACGCCACCCGCCACCAGGTGGGTTCCGGTCACGTGGTTATCTTGCCGTGCAAGCATATCTGCCGTATATCGCTGCTGTTTTGTTTTCGCATGTTGGTTATTTTGGAGCTTACGCCAGCCGCCACCAGGTGAGTCCGGTCACGTGGTTATCTTGCCGTGCAAGCATATCTGCCGTATATCGCTGCTGTTTTGTTTTCGCATGTTGGTTATTTTCGAGCTTACGCCAGCCGCCACCAGGTGGGTTCCGGTCACGTGGTTATCTTGCCGTGCAAGCATATCTGCCGTATATCGCTGCTGTTTTGTTTTCGCATGTTGGTTATTTTGGAGCTTACGCCAGCCGCCACCAGGTGGGTTCCGGTCACGTGGTTATCTTGCCGTGCAAGCATATCTGCCGTATATCGCTGCTGTTTTGTTTTCACATGTTGGTTATTTTGGAAAATTTCTTAGTTTTAACCATGGGTCCTAAGTAATTGAGTGCCAAGGGCAGTACTGAGAAGAAGAAGAGGATGATGTGCTTGGATATAAAACACGCAATCGTCGAAAAACATGAGCGAGGTGTGCGTGTTGTCGACTTGGTGAGGCAGATGTGAAGGCAGCTGAAGATTTTATTATAACTTTTGCCGAACTGATAGAAGCCGAACGATACATCCCCCAGCAAATCTTCAACTGTGACGAGACAGGGCTCTTCTGGAAAAAGATGCCGAGGAAGACGTATATAACGGCAGAGGAGAAGAGCATGCCAGGCCACAACTTGTTCAGAGTGCCGGCGATAGCTCGCCTTCTCTTTGTGGAAGACACGGTGAGATCCTTAACATCCAACAACTAATGGGACGCAAACGGGGCGCCCAGTTTAGCGGTACACACATTGATGAATCACCCTGCCTGTGAAACACCGACATGACAGGTTATAGCTGGGTCGGGATTCAAACCCAGGCTGGACAGTTTAGAGTCAAGTGTGCGTACCTCCAGTCCAGGCCATCCTGCCAACTTGTATGCTGCATACAGGTGAAATATAAAGCGCGAGATATTTTTATATATACTGCATATTTAAAAAAAAATTGGTGTGGTTTTTGGTGGGCTGGAACGGATTAATAGCATTTCAATGCATTTTAATGGGGAAATTTGATTTGAGAAACGAGCAAATTGAGTTACGAGCTCGGTCACAGAACGAATTAAACTCGTAAGTCAAGGTTCCACTGTATATGTATATATATATGTATATATGTATATATATATATATATATATATATATATATATATATATATATATGTATATATATATATATATATATATATATATATATATATATATATATATATATATAATATATATATATATATATATATATATATATATATATATATATATATATATATAT